>NC_086445.1:647975828-648218828 GCF_028390025.1 Pseudophryne corroboree
ATGTCTGTTAACAACAATAGTCAAGTCTTCCAATGGACTTTTAGTGAAACCCAATAGATAGCTTCATTTTCTCTTTGTTTACTCAAATATTGAATGCTTATGTCTTATCAATTTAGTAGGAAAGTCTTCTAATGACTTGCTTATGACACCCCATAGAATATATTGTTTAGTACCTTGGACACTGTAGCTTATTCACTTAAATCTATGATAAATTGCGTGTCTGGTATGCACAGTCTGGATAGCACAGTTAGTAAGGTGTTGGGTTTGCACTATCAAATTAAGACTGTCATTGGTTTGAATCCCATGTTATCATGTTTTTATTTTACTAGTGTGGTGTTTGGCTCTATAATATGAATGCCTATGTCTGTTAACAACAATAGTCAAGTCTTCCAATGGACTTTTTAATGAAACCCAATAGATAGCTTTATTTTATTTTCGTTTACTCAAATATTGAATGCTTATGTCTTATAAATTTAGTAGGAAAGTATTATAATGACTTGCTTATGACACCCCATAGAATATATTATGTTTAGTACCTTGGACACTGTAGCTTATTCACTTAAATCTCTGTTAAATTGTGAGTCTGGTATGCACGGTCTGGTTAGCACAGTTAGTAAGGTGTTGAGTTTGCACTATCAAATTAAGACTGTTATTGGTTCGAATCCCATGTTATCATGTTTTTATTTTACTAGTGTGGTTTGTGGCTCTATAATATGAATGCCTATGTCTTTAAACAACAATAGTCAAGTCTTCCAATGGACTTTTTAGTGAAACCCAATAGATAGCTTCATTTTCTCTTTGTTTACTCAAATATTGAATGCTTATATCTTATAAATTTAGTAGGAACGTATTCTAATGACTTGCTTATGACACCCCATAGAATATATTGTTTAGTACCTTGGACACTGTAGCTTATTCACTTAAATCTATGATAAATTGCGTGTCTGGTATGCACAGTCTGGTTAGCACAGTTAGTAAGGTGTTGGGTTTGCACTATCAAATTAAGACTGTCATTGGTTTGAATCCCATGTTATCATGTTTTTATTTTACTAGTGTGGTTTGTGGCTCTATAATATGAATCCCTATGTCTGTTAACAACAATAGTCAAGTCTTCCAATGGACTTTTTATTGAAACCCAATAGATAGCTTTATTTTATCTTCGTTTACTCAAATATTGAATGCTTATGTCTTATAAATTTAGTAGTAAAGTATTCTAATGACTTGCTTATGACACCCCATAGAATATATTATGTTTAGTACCTTGGACACTGTAGCTTATTCACTTAAATCTCTGATAAATTGTATGTCTGGTATGAACAGTCTGGTTAGCACAGTTGGTAAGGTGTTGGGATTGCATTATCAAATTGAGACTGTCATTGGTTCAAATCCCATGTTATCATGTTTTTATTTTACTAGTGTTGTTTGTGGCTCTATAATATGAATGCCTATGTCTTTTAACAACAATAGTCAAGTCTTTCAATGGACTTTTTAGTGAAACCCAATAGATAGCTTTATTTTCTCTTTGTTTACTCAAATATTGAATGCTTATGTCTTATAAATTTAGTAGGAAAGTATTCTAATGACTTGCTTATGACACCCCATAGAATATATTATGTTTAGTACTTTGGACACTGTAGCTTATTCACTTAAATCTCTGATAAATTGTTAGTTTGGTATGCACAGTCTGGTTAGCACAGTTAGTAAGATGTTGGGTTTGCACTATCAAATTAAGACTGTCATTGGTTCGAATCCCATGTTATCATGTTTTTATTTTACTAGTGTTGTTTGTGGCTCTATAATATGAATGCCTATGTCTTTTAACAACAATAGTCAAGTCTTCCAATGGACTTTTTAGTGAAACCCAATAGATAGCTTTATTTTCTCTTTGTTTACTCAAATATTGAATGCTTATGTCTTATAAATTTAGTAGGAAAGTATTCTAATGACTTGCTTATGACACCCCATAGAATATATTATGTTTAGTACCTTGGACACTGTAGCTTATTCACTTAAATCTCTGATAAATTGTATGTCTGGTATGCACAGTCTGGTTAGCACAGTTAGTAAGGTGTTGGGATTGCACTATCAAATTAAGATTGTCATTGGTTCGAATCCCATGTTATCATGTTTTTATTTTACTAGTGTGGTTTGTGGCTCTATAATATGAATGCCTATGTCTGTTAACAACAATAGTCAAGTCTTCCAATTGACTTTTTAGTGAAACCCAATAGATAGCTTTATTTTCTCTTTGTTTACTCAAATATTGAATGCTTATGTCTTATAAATTTAGTAGGAAAGTATTCTAATGACTTGCTTATGACACCCCATAGAATATATTATGTTTAGTACCTTGGACACTGTAGCTTATTCACTTAAATCTCTGATAAATTGTGTGTCTGGTATGCACAGTCTGGTTAGTAAGGTGTTGGGTTTGCACTATCAAATTAAGACTGTCATTGGTTTGAATCCCATGTTATCATGTTTTTATTTTACTAGTGTGGTGTTTGGCTCTATAATATGAATGCCTATGTCTTTTAACAACAATAGTCAAGTCTTCCAATGTACTTTTTAGTGAAACCCAATAGATAGCTTTATTTTCTCTTTGTTTACTCAAATATTGAATGCTTATGTCTTATAAATTTAGTAGGAAAGTATTCTAATGACTTGCTTATGACACCCCATAGAATATATTATGTTTAGTACCTTGGACACTGTAGCATATTCACTTAAATCTCTGATAAACTGTATGTCTGGTATGCACAGTCTGGTTAGCACAGTTAGTAAGGTATTGGGATTGCACTATCAAATTAAAACTGTCATTGGTTCAAATCCCATGTTATCATGTTTTTATTTTACTAGTGTTGTTTGTGGCTCTATAATATGAATGCCTATGTCTTTTAACAACAATAGTCAAGTCTTCCAATGGACTTTTTAGTGAAACCCAATAGATAGCTTTATTTTCTCTTTGTTTACTCAAATATTGAATGCTTATGTCTTATAAATTTAGTAGGAAAGTATTCTAATGACTTGCTTAAGACACCCCATAGAATATATTATGTTTAGTACTTTGGACACTGTAGCTTATTCACTTAAATCTCTGATAAATTGTTAGTTTGGTATGCACAGTCTGGTTAGCACAGTTAGTAAGGTGTTGGGTTTGCACTATCAAATTAAGACTGTCATTGGTTCAAATCCCATGTTATCATGTTTTTATTTTACTAGTGTTGTTTGTGGCTCTATAATATGAATGACTATGTCTGTTAACAACAATAGTCAAGTCTTCCAATGGACTTTTTATTGAAACCCAATAGATAGCTTTATTTTATCTTCGTTTACTCAAATATTGAATGCTTATGTCTTATAAATTTAGTAGGAACGTATTCTAATGACTTGCTTATGACACCCCATAGAATATATTGTTTAGTACCTTGGACACTGTAGCTTATTCACTTAAATCTCTGATAAATTGCGTGTCTGGTATGCACAGTCTGGTTAGCACAGTTAGTAATGTGTTGGGTTTGTACTATCAAATTAAGACTGTCATTGGTTCGAATCCCATGTTATCATGTTTTTATTTTACTAGTGTGGTTTGTGGCTCTATAATATGAATGCCTATGTCTGTTAACAACAATAGTCAAGTCTTCCAATGGACTTTTTATTGAAACCCAATAGATAGCTTTATTTTATCTTCGTTTACTCAAATATTGAATGCTTATGTCTTATAAATTTAGTAGTAAAGTATTCTAATGACTTGCTTATGACACCCCATAGAATATATTATGTTTAGTACCTTGGACACTGTAGCTTATTCACTTAAATCTCTGATAAATTGTATGTCTGGTATGAACAGTCTGGTTAGCACAGTTGGTAAGGTGTTGGGATTGCATTATCAAATTGAGACTGTCATTGGTTCAAATCCCATGGTATCATGTTTTTATTTTACTAGTGTTGTTTGTGGCTCTATAATATGAATGCCTATGTCTTTTAACAACAATAATCAAGTCTTTCAATGGACTTTTTAGTGAAACCCAATAGATAGCTTTATTTTATCTTCGTTTACTCAAATATTGAATGCTTATGTCTTATAAATTTAGTAGTAAAGTATTCTAATGACTTGCTTATGACACCCCATAGAATATATTATGTTTAGTACCTTGGACACTGTAGCTTATTCACTTAAATCTCTGATAAATTGTATGTCTGGTATGAACAGTCTGGTTAGCACAGTTGGTAAGGTGTTGGGATTGCATTATCAAATTGAGACTGTCATTGGTTCAAATCCCATGGTATCATGTTTTTATTTTACTAGTGTTGTTTGTGGCTCTATAATATGAATGCCTATGTCTTTTAACAACAATAATCAAGTCTTTCAATGGACTTTTTAGTGAAACCCAATAGATAGCTTTATTTTCTCTTTGTTTACTCAAATATTGAATGCTTATGTCTTATAAATTTAGTAGTAAAGTATTCTAATGACTTGCTTATGACACCCCATAGAATATATTATGTTTAGTACTTTGGACACTGTAGCTTATTCACTTAAATCTCTGATAAATTGTTAGTTTGGTATGCACAGTCTGGTTAGCACAGTTAGTAAGATGTTGGGTTTGCACTATCAAATTAAGACTGTCATTGGTTCGAATCCCATGTTATCATGTTTTTATTTTACTAGTGTGGTTTGTGGCTCTATAATATGAATGCCTATGTCTGTTAACAACAATAGTCAAGTCTTCCAATTGACTTTTTAGTGAAACCCAATAGATAGCTTTATTTTCTCTTTGTTTACTCAAATATTGAATGCTTATGTCTTATAAATTTAGTAGGAAAGTATTCTAATGACTTGCTTATGACACCCCATAGAATATATTATGTTTAGTACCTTGGACACTGTAGCTTATTCACTTAAATCTCTGATAAATTGTATGTCTGGTATGCACAGTCTGGTTAGCACAGTTAGTAAGGTGTTGGGATTGCACTATCAAATTAAGACTGTCATTGGTTCGAATCCCATGTTATCATGTTTTTATTTTACTAGTGTGGTTTGTGGCTCTATAATATGAATGCCTATGTCTGTTAACAACAATAGTCAAGTCTTCCAATTGACTTTTTAGTGAAACCCAATAGATAGCTTTATTTTCTCTTTGTTTACTCAAATATTGAATGCTTATGTCTTATAAATTTAGTAGGAAAGTATTCTAATGACTTGCTTATGACACCCCATAGAATATATTATGTTTAGTACCTTGGACACTGTAGCTTATTCACTTAAATCTCTGATAAATTGTGTGTCTGGTATGCACAGTCTGGTTAGTAAGGTGTTGGGTTTGCACTATCAAATTAAGAAAATTAAGACTGTCATTGGTTTGGATCCCATGTTATCATGTTTTTATTTTACTAGTGTGGTGTTTGGCTCTATAATATGAATGCCTATGTCTTTTAACAACAATAGTCAAGTCTTCCAATTGACTTTTTAGTGAAACCCAATAGATAGCTTTATTTTCTCTTTGTTTACTTAAATATTGAATGCTTATGTCTTATAAATTTAGTAGGAAAGTATTCTAATGACTTGCTTATGACACCCCATAGAATATATTATGTTTAGTACCTTGGACACTGTAGCTTATTCACTTAAATCTCTGATAAATTGTGTGTCTGGTATGCACAGTCTGGTTAGCACAGTTAGTAAGGTGTTGGGTTTGCACTATCAAATTAAGGCTGTCATTGGTTCAAATCCCTTGTTATCATGTTTTTATTTTACTAGTGTGGTTTGTGGCTCTATAATATGAATGCCTATGTCTTTTAACAACAATAATCAAGTCTTCCAATGTACTTTTTAGTGAAACCCAATAGATAGCTTTATTTTATCTTTGTTTACTCAAATATTGAATGCTTATGTCTTATAAATTTAGTAGGAAAGTATTCTAATGACTTGCTTATGACACCCCATAGAATATATTATGTTTAGTACCTTGGACACTGTAGCTTATTCACTTAAATCTCTGATAAACTGTATGTCTGGTATGCACAGTCTGGTTAGCACAGTTAGTAAGGTATTGGGATTGCACTATCAAATTAAAACTGTCATTGGTGCAAATCCCATGTTATCATGTTTTTATTTTACTAGTGTTGTTTGTGGCTCTATAATATGAATGCCTATGTCTTTTAACAACAATAGTCAAGTCTTCCAATGGACTTTTTAGTGAAACCCAATAGATAGCTTTATTTTCTCTTTGTTTACTCAAATATTGAATGCTTATGTCTTATCAATTTAGTAGGAAAGTATTCTAATGACTTGCTTATGACACCCCATAGAATATATTATGTTTAGTACCTTGGACACTGTAGCTTATTCACTTAAGTCTCTGATAAATTGTGTGTCTGGTATGCACAGTCTGGTTAGCAGAGTTAGTAAGGTGTTGGGTTTGCACTATCAAATTAAGACTGTCATTGGTTAAAATCCCATGTTATCATGTTTTTATTTTACTAGAGTGGTGTTTGGCTCTATAATATGAATGCCTATGTCTTTTAACAACAATAGTCAAGTCTTCCAATGGACTTTTTAGTGAAACCCAATAGATAGCTTTATTTTCTCTTTGTTTACTTAAATATTGAATGCTTATGTCTTATAAATTTAGTAGGAAAGTATTCTAATGACTTGCTTATGACACCCAATAAAATATATTATGTTTAGTACCTTGGACACTGTAGCTTATTCACTTAAATCTCTGATAAATTGTATGTCTGGTATGCACAGTCTGCTTAGCACAGTTAGTAAGGTGTTCGGTTTGCACTATCAAATTAAGACTGTCATTGGTTCGAATCCCATGTTATCATGTTTTTATTTTACTAGTGTGGTTTGTGGCTCTATAATATGAATGCCTATGTGTTTTAACAACAATAGTCAAGTCTTCCAATAGACTTTTTAGTGAAACCCAATAGATAGCTTTATTTTCTCTTTGTTTACTCAAATATTGAATGCTTATGTCTTATAAATTTAGTAGGAAAGTATTCTAATGACTTGCTTATGACACCCCATAGAATATATTATGTTTAGTACTTTGGACACTGTAGCTTATTCACTTAAATCTCTGATAAATTGTTAGTTTGGTATGCACAGTCTGGTTAGCACAGTTAGTAAGATGTTGGGTTTGCACTATCAAATTAAGACTGTCATTGGTTCGAATCCCATGTTATCATGTTTTTATTTTACTAGTGTGGTTTGTGGCTCTATAATATGAATGCCTATGTCTGTTAACAACAATAGTCAAGTCTTCCAATTGACTTTTTAGTGAAACCCAATAGATAGCTTTATTTTCTCTTTGTTTACTCAAATATTGAATGCTTATGTCTTATAAATTTAGTAGGAAAGTATTCTAATGACTTGCTTATGACACCCCATAGAATATATTATGTTTAGTACCTTGGACACTGTAGCTTATTCACTTAAATCTCTGATAAATTGTATGTCTGGTATGCACAGTCTGGTTAGCACAGTTAGTAAGGTGTTGGGATTGCACTATCAAATTAAGACTGTCATTGGTTCGAATCCCATGTTATCATGTTTTTATTTTACTAGTGTGGTTTGTGGCTCTATAATATGAATGCCTATGTCTGTTAACAACAATAGTCAAGTCTTCCAATTGACTTTTTAGTGAAACCCAATAGATAGCTTTATTTTCTCTTAGTTTACTCAAATATTGAATGCTTATGTCTTATATATTTAGTAGGAAAGTATTCTAATGACTTGCTTATGACACCCCATAGAATATATTATGTTTAGTACCTTGGACACTGTAGCTTATTCACTTAAATCTCTGATAAATTGTGTGTCTGGTATGCACAGTCTGGTTAGTAAGGTGTTGGGTTTGCACTATCAAATTAAGACTGTCATTGGTTTGAATCCCATGTTATCATGTTTTTATTTTACTAGTGTGGTGTTTGGCTCTATAATATGAATGCCTATGTCTTTTAACAACAATAGTCAAGTCTTCCAATTGACTTTTTAGTGAAACCCAATAGATAGCTTTATTTTCTCTTTGTTTACTTAAATATTGAATGCTTATGTCTTATAAATTTAGTAGGAAAGTATTCTAATGACTTGCTTATGACACCCCATAGAATATATTATGTTTAGTACCTTGGACACTGTAGCTTATTCACTTAAATCTCTGATAAATTGTGTGTCTGGTATGCACAGTCTGGTTAGCACAGTTAGTAAGGTGTTGGGTTTGCACTATCAAATTAAGGCTGTCATTGGTTCAAATCCCTTGTTATCATGTTTTTATTTTACTAGTGTGGTTTGTGGCTCTATAATATGAATGCCTATGTCTTTTAACAACAATAATCAAGTCTTCCAATGTACTTTTTAGTGAAACCCAATAGATAGCTTTATTTTCTCTTTGTTTACTCAAATATTGAATGCTTATGTCTTATAAATTTAGTAGGAAAGTATTCTAATGACTTGCTTATGACACCCCATAGAATATATTATGTTTAGTACCTTGGACACTGTAGCTTATTCACTTAAATCTCTGATAAACTGTATGTCTGGTATGCACAGTCTGGTTAGCACAGTTAGTAAGGTATTGGGATTGCACTATCAAATTAAAACTGTCATTGGTTCAAATCCCATGTTATCATGTTTTTATTTTACTAGTGTTGTTTGTGGCTCTATAATATGAATGCCTATGTCTTTTAACAACAATAGTCAAGTCTTCCAATGGACTTTTTAGTGAAACCCAATAGATAGCTTTATTTTCTCTTTGTTTACTCAAATATTGAATGCTTATGTCTTATCAATTTAGTAGGAAAGTATTCTAATGACTTGCTTATGACACCCCATAGAATATATTATGTTTAGTACCTTGGACACTGTAGCTTATTCACTTAAGTCTCTGATAAATTGTGTGTCTGGTATGCACAGTCTGGTTAGCACAGTTAGTAAGGTGTTGGGTTTGCACTATCAAATTAAGACTGTCATTGGTTAAAATCCCATGTTATCATGTTTTTATTTTACTAGAGTGGTGTTTGGCTCTATAATATGAATGCCTATGTCTTTTAACAACAATAGTCAAGTCTTCCAATGGACTTTTTAGTGAAACCCAATAGATAGCTTTATTTTCTCTTTGTTTACTTAAATATTGAATGCTTATGTCTTATAAATTTAGTAGGAAAGTATTCTAATGACTTGCTTATGACACCCAATAGAATATATTATGTTTAGTACCTTGGACACTGTAGCTTATTCACTTAAATCTCTGATAAATTGTATGTCTGGTATGCACAGTCTGCTTAGCACAGTTAGTAAGGTGTTCGGTTTGCACTATCAAATTAAGACTGTCATTGGTTCGAATCCCATGTTATCATGTTTTTATTTTACTAGTGTGGTTTGTGGCTCTATAATATGAATGCCTATGTGTTTTAACAACAATAGTCAAGTCTTCCAATAGACTTTTTAGTGAAACCCAATAGATAGCTTTATTTTCTCTTTGTTTACTCAAATATTGAATGCTTATGTCTTATAAATTTAGTAGGAAAGTATTCTAATGACTTGCTTATGACACCCCATAGAATATATTATGTTTAGTACCTTGGACACTGTAGCTTATTCACTTAAATCTCTGATAAACTGTATGTCTGGTATGCACAGTCTGGTTAGCACAGTTAGTAAGGTATTGGGATTGCACTATCAAATTAAAACTGTCATTGGTTCAAATCCCATGTTATCATGTTTTTATTTTACTAGTGTTGTTTGTGGCTCTATAATATGAATGCCTATGTCTTTTAACAACAATAGTCAAGTCTTCCAATGGACTTTTTAGTGAAACCCAATAGATAGCTTTATTTTCTCTTTGTTTACTCAAATATTGAATGCTTATGTCTTATAAATTTAGTAGGAAAGTATTCTAATGACTTGCTTAAGACACCCCATAGAATATATTAT
The DNA here is from genome assembly GCF_028390025.1 of Pseudophryne corroboree. NCBI lineage: Eukaryota > Metazoa > Chordata > Amphibia > Anura > Myobatrachidae > Pseudophryne > Pseudophryne corroboree. Next base: position 647,985,772 of record NC_086445.1, read on the forward strand.
GTTTAGTACTTTGGACACTGTAGCTTATTCACTTAAATCTCTGATAAATTGTTAGTTTGGTATGCACAGTCTGGTTAGCACAGTTAGTAAGGTGTTGGGTTTGCACTATCAAATTAAGACTGTCATTGGTTCAAATCCCATGTTATCATGTTTTTATTTTACTAGTGTTGTTTGTGGCTCTATAATATGAATGACTATGTCTGTTAACAACAATAGTCAAGTCTTCCAATGGACTTTTTATTGAAACCCAATAGATAGCTTTATTTTATCTTCGTTTACTCAAATATTGAATGCTTATGTCTTATAAATTTAGTAGGAACGTATTCTAATGACTTGCTTATGACACCCCATAGAATATATTGTTTAGTACCTTGGACACTGTAGCTTATTCACTTAAATCTCTGATAAATTGCGTGTCTGGTATGCACAGTCTGGTTAGCACAGTTAGTAATGTGTTGGGTTTGCACTATCAAATTAAGACTGTCATTGGTTCGAATCCCATGTTATCATGTTTTTATTTTACTAGTGTGGTTTGTGGCTCTATAATATGAATGCCTATGTCTGTTAACAACAATAGTCAAGTCTTCCAATGGACTTTTTATTGAAACCCAGTAGATAGCTTTATTTTATCTTCGTTTACTCAAATATTGAATGCTTATGTCTTATAAATTTAGTAGTAAAGTATTCTAATGACTTGCTTATGACACCCCATAGAATATATTATGTTTAGTACCTTGGACACTGTAGCTTATTCACTTAAATCTCTGATAAATTGTATGTCTGGTATGAACAGTCTGGTTAGCACAGTTGGTAAGGTGTTGGGATTGCATTATCAAATTGAGACTGTCATTGGTTCAAATCCCATGGTATCATGTTTTTATTTTACTAGTGTTGTTTGTGGCTCTATAATATGAATGCCTATGTCTTTTAACAACAATAATCAAGTCTTTCAATGGACTTTTTAGTGAAACCCAATAGATAGCTTTATTTTCTCTTTGTTTACTCAAATATTGAATGCTTATGTCTTATAAATTTAGTAGTAAAGTATTCTAATGACTTGCTTATGACACCCCATAGAATATATTATGTTTAGTACTTTGGACACTGTAGCTTATTCACTTAAATCTCTGATAAATTGTTAGTTTGGTATGCACAGTCTGGTTAGCACAGTTAGTAAGATGTTGGGTTTGCACTATCAAATTAAGACTGTCATTGGTTCGAATCCCATGTTATCATGTTTTTATTTTACTAGTGTGGTTTGTGGCTCTATAATATGAATGCCTATGTCTGTTAACAACAATAGTCAAGTCTTCCAATTGACTTTTTAGTGAAACCCAATAGATAGCTTTATTTTCTCTTTGTTTACTCAAATATTGAATGCTTATGTCTTATAAATTTAGTAGGAAAGTATTCTAATGACTTGCTTATGACACCCCATAGAATATATTATGTTTAGTACCTTGGACACTGTAGCTTATTCACTTAAATCTCTGATAAATTGTATGTCTGGTATGCACAGTCTGGTTAGCACAGTTAGTAAGGTGTTGGGATTGCACTATCAAATTAAGACTGTCATTGGTTCGAATCCCATGTTATCATGTTTTTATTTTACTAGTGTGGTTTGTGGCTCTATAATATGAATGCCTATGTCTGTTAACAACAATAGTCAAGTCTTCCAATTGACTTTTTAGTGAAACCCAATAGATAGCTTTATTTTCTCTTTGTTTACTCAAATATTGAATGCTTATGTCTTATAAATTTAGTAGGAAAGTATTCTAATGACTTGCTTATGACACCCCATAGAATATATTATGTTTAGTACCTTGGACACTGTAGCTTATTCACTTAAATCTCTGATAAATTGTGTGTCTGGTATGCACAGTCTGGTTAGTAAGGTGTTGGGTTTGCACTATCAAATTAAGACTGTCATTGGTTTGAATCCCATGTTATCATGTTTTTATTTTACTAGTGTGGTGTTTGGCTCTATAATATGAATGCCTATGTCTTTTAACAACAATAGTCAAGTCTTCCAATTGACTTTTTAGTGAAACCCAATAGATAGCTTTATTTTCTCTTTGTTTACTTAAATATTGAATGCTTATGTCTTATAAATTTAGTAGGAAAGTATTCTAATGACTTGCTTATGACACCCCATAGAATATATTATGTTTAGTACCTTGGACACTGTAGCTTATTCACTTAAATCTCTGATAAATTGTGTGTCTGGTATGCACAGTCTGGTTAGCACAGTTAGTAAGGTGTTGGGTTTGCACTATCAAATTAAGGCTGTCATTGGTTCAAATCCCTTGTTATCATGTTTTTATTTTACTAGTGTGGTTTGTGGCTCTATAATATGAATGCCTATGTCTTTTAACAACAATAATCAAGTCTTCCAATGTACTTTTTAGTGAAACCCAATAGATAGCTTTATTTTCTCTTTGTTTACTCAAATATTGAATGCTTATGTCTTATAAATTTAGTAGGAAAGTATTCTAATGACTTGCTTATGACACCCCATAGAATATATTATGTTTAGTACCTTGGACACTGTAGCTTATTCACTTAAATCTCTGATAAACTGTATGTCTGGTATGCACAGTCTGGTTAGCACAGTTAGTAAGGTATTGGGATTGCACTATCAAATTAAAACTGTCATTGGTTCAAATCCCATGTTATCATGTTTTTATTTTACTAGTGTTGTTTGTGGCTCTATAATATGAATGCCTATGTCTTTTAACAACAATAGTCAAGTCTTCCAATGGACTTTTTAGTGAAACCCAATAGATAGCTTTATTTTCTCTTTGTTTACTCAAATATTGAATGCTTATGTCTTATCAATTTAGTAGGAAAGTATTCTAATGACTTGCTTATGACACCCCATAGAATATATTATGTTTAGTACCTTGGACACTGTAGCTTATTCACTTAAGTCTCTGATAAATTGTGTGTCTGGTATGCACAGTCTGGTTAGCACAGTTAGTAAGGTGTTGGGTTTGCACTATCAAATTAAGACTGTCATTGGTTAAAATCCCATGTTATCATGTTTTTATTTTACTAGAGTGGTGTTTGGCTCTATAATATGAATGCCTATGTCTTTTAACAACAATAGTCAAGTCTTCCAATGGACTTTTTAGTGAAACCCAATAGATAGCTTTATTTTCTCTTTGTTTACTTAAATATTGAATGCTTATGTCTTATAAATTTAGTAGGAAAGTATTCTAATGACTTGCTTATGACACCCCATAGAATATATTATGTTTAGTACTTTGGACACTGTAGCTTATTCACTTAAATCTCTGATAAATTGTATGTCTGGTATGCACAGTCTGCTTAGCACAGTTAGTAAGGTGTTCGGTTTGCACTATCAAATTAAGACTGTCATTGGTTCGAATCCCATGTTATCATGTTTTTATTTTACTAGTGTGGTTTGTGGCTCTATAATATGAATGCCTATGTGTTTTAACAACAATAGTCAAGTCTTCCAATAGACTTTTTAGTGAAACCCAATAGATAGCTTTATTTTATCTTCGTTTACTCAAATATTGAATGCTTATGTCTTATAAATTTAGTAGGAAAGTATTCTAATGACTTGCTTATGACACCCCATAGAATATATTATGTTTAGTACTTTGGACACTGTAGCTTATTCACTTAAATCTCTGATAAATTGTTAGTTTGGTATGCACAGTCTCGTTAGCACAGTTAGTAAGATGTTGGGTTTGCACTGTCAAATTAAGACTGTCATTGGTTCGAATCCTATGTTATCATGTTTTTATTTTACTAGTGTGGTTTGTGGCTCTATAATATGAATGCCTATGTCTTTTAACAACAATAGTCAAGTCTTCCAATGGACTTTTTAGTGAAACCCAATAGATAGCTTTATTTTCTCTTTGTTTACTCAAATATTGAATGCTTATGTCTTATAAATTTAGTAGGAAAGTATTCTAATGACTTGCTTATGACACCCCATAGAATATATTATGTTTAGTACCTTGGACACTGTAGCTTATTCACTTAAATCTCTGATAAATTGTGTGTCTGGTATGCACAGTCTGGTTAGTAAGGTGTTGGGTTTGCACTATCAAATTAAGACTGTCATTGGTTTGAATCCCATGTTATCATGTTTTTATTTTACTAGTGTGGTGTTTGGCTCTATAATATGAATGCCTATGTCTTTTAACAACAATAGTCAAGTCTTCCAATGTACTTTTTAGAGAAACCCAATAGATAGCTTTATTTTCTCTTTGTTTACTCAAATATTGAATGCTTATGTCTTATAAATTTAGTAGGAAAGTATTCTAATGACTTGCTTATGACACCCCATAGAATATATTATGTTTAGTACCTTGGACACTGTAGCTTATTCACTTAAATCTCTGATAAACTGTATGTCTGGTATGCACAGTCTGGTTAGCACAGTTAGTAAGGTATTGGGATTGCACTATCAAATTAAAACTGTCATTGGTTCAAATCCCATGTTATCATGTTTTTATTTTACTAGTGTTGTTTGTGGCTCTATAATATGAATGCCTATGTCTTTTAACAACAATAGTCAAGTCTTCCAATGGACTTTTTAGTGAAACCCAATAGATAGCTTTATTTTCTCTTTGTTTACTCAAATATTGAATGCTTATGTCTTATAAATTTAGTAGGAAAGTATTCTAATGACTTGCTTAAGACACCCCATAGAATATATTATGTTTAGTACTTTGGACACTGTAGCTTATTCACTTAAATCTCTGATAAATTGTTAGTTTGGTATGCACAGTCTGGTTAGCACAGTTAGTAAGGTGTTGGGTTTGCACTATCAAATTAAGACTGTCATTGGTTCAAATCCCATGTTATCATGTTTTTATTTTACTAGTGTTGTTTGTGGCTCTATAATATGAATGACTATGTCTGTTAACAACAATAGTCAAGTCTTCCAATGGACTTTTTATTGAAACCCAATAGATAGCTTTATTTTATCTTCGTTTACTCAAATATTGAATGCTTATGTCTTATAAATTTAGTAGTAAAGTATTCTAATGACTTGCTTATGACACCCCATAGAATATATTATGTTTAGTACCTTGGACACTGTAGCTTATTCACTTAAATCTCTGATAAATTGTATGTCTGGTATGAACAGTCTGGTTAGCACAGTTGGTAAGGTGTTGGGATTGCATTATCAAATTGAGACTGTCATTGGTTCAAATCCCATGGTATCATGTTTTTATTTTACTAGTGTTGTTTGTGGCTCTATAATATGAATGCCTATGTCTTTTAACAACAATAATCAAGTCTTTCAATGGACTTTTTAGTGAAACCCAATAGATAGCTTTATTTTCTCTTTGTTTACTCAAATATTGAATGCTTATGTCTTATAAATTTAGTAGTAAAGTATTCTAATGACTTGCTTATGACACCCCATAGAATATATTATGTTTAGTACTTTGGACACTGTAGCTTATTCACTTAAATCTCTGATAAATTGTTAGTTTGGTATGCACTGTCTGGTTAGCACAGTTAGTAAGATGTTGGGTTTGCACTATCAAATTAAGACTGTCATTGGTTCGAATCCCATGTTATCATGTTTTTATTTTACTAGTGTGGTTTGTGGCTCTATAATATGAATGCCTATGTCTGTTAACAACAATAGTCAAGTCTTCCAATTGACTTTTTAGTGAAACCCAATAGATAGCTTTATTTTCTCTTTGTTTACTCAAATATTGAATGCTTATGTCTTATAAATTTAGTAGGAAAGTATTCTAATGACTTGCTTATGACACCCCATAGAATATATTATGTTTAGTACCTTGGACACTGTAGCTTATTCACTTAAATCTCTGATAAATTGTATGTCTGGTATGCACAGTCTGGTTAGCACAGTTAGTAAGGTGTTGGGATTGCACTATCAAATTAAGACTGTCATTGGTTCGAATCCCATGTTATCATGTTTTTATTTTACTAGTGTGGTTTGTGGCTCTATAATATGAATGCCTATGTCTGTTAACAACAATAGTCAAGTCTTCCAATTGACTTTTTAGTGAAACCCAATAGATAGCTTTATTTTCTCTTTGTTTACTCAAATATTGAATGCTTATGTCTTATAAATTTAGTAGGAAAGTATTCTAATGACTTGCTTATGACACCCCATAGAATATATTATGTTTAGTACCTTGGACACTGTAGCTTATTCACTTAAATCTCTGATAAATTGTGTGTCTGGTATGCACAGTCTGGTTAGTAAGGTGTTGGGTTTGCACTATCAAATTAAGACTGTCATTGGTTTGAATCCCATGTTATCATGTTTTTATTTTACTAGTGTGGTGTTTGGCTCTATAATATGAATGCCTATGTCTTTTAACAACAATAGTCAAGTCTTCCAATTGACTTTTTAGTGAAACCCAATAGATAGCTTTATTTTCTCTTTGTTTACTTAAATATTGAATGCTTATGTCTTATAAATTTAGTAGGAAAGTATTCTAATGACTTGCTTATGACACCCCATAGAATATATTATGTTTAGTACCTTGGACACTGTAGCTTATTCACTTAAATCTCTGATAAATTGTGTGTCTGGTATGCACAGTCTGGTTAGCACAGTTAGTAAGGTGTTGGGTTTGCACTATCAAATTAAGGCTGTCATTGGTTCAAATCCCTTGTTATCATGTTTTTATTTTACTAGTGTGGTTTGTGGCTCTATAATATGAATGCCTATGTCTTTTAACAACAATAATCAAGTCTTCCAATGTACTTTTTAGTGAAACCCAATAGATAGCTTTATTTTCTCTTTGTTTACTCAAATATTGAATGCTTATGTCTTATAAATTTAGTAGGAAAGTATTCTAATGACTTGCTTATGACACCCCATAGAATATATTATGTTTAGTACCTTGGACACTGTAGCTTATTCACTTAAATCTCTGATAAACTGTATGTCTGGTATGCACAGTCTGGTTAGCACAGTTAGTAAGGTATTGGGATTGCACTATCAAATTAAAACTGTCATTGGTTCAAATCCCATGTTATCATGTTTTTATTTTACTAGTGTTGTTTGTGGCTCTATAATATGAATGCCTATGTCTTTTAACAACAATAGTCAAGTCTTCCAATGGACTTTTTAGTGAAACCCAATAGATAGCTTTATTTTCTCTTTGTTTACTCAAATATTGAATGCTTATGTCTTATCAATTTAGTAGGAAAGTATTCTAATGACTTGCTTATGACACCCCATAGAATATATTATGTTTAGTACCTTGGACACTGTAGCTTATTCACTTAAGTCTCTGATAAATTGTGTGTCTGGTATGCACAGTCTGGTTAGCACAGTTAGTAAGGTGTTGGGTTTGCACTATCAAATTAAGACTGTCATTGGTTAGAATCCCATGTTATCATGTTTTTATTTTACTAGTGTGGTTTGTGGCTCTATAATATGAATGCCTATGTGTTTTAACAACAATAGTCAAGTCTTCCAATAGACTTTTTAGTGAAACCCAATAGATAGCTTTATTTTATCTTCGTTTACTCAAATATTGAATGCTTATGTCTTATAAATTTAGTAGGAAAGTATTCTAATGACTTGCTTATGACACCCCATAGAATATATTATGTTTAGTACTTTGGACACTGTAGCTTATTCACTAAAATCTCTGATAAATTGTTAGTTTGGTATGCACAGTCTCGTTAGCACAGTTAGTAAGATGTTGGGTTTGCACTGTCAAATTAAGACTGTCATTGGTTCGAATCCTATGTTATCATGTTTTTATTTTACTAGTGTGGTTTGTGGCTCTATAATATGAATGCCTATGTCTTTTAACAACAATAGTCAAGTCTTCCAATGGACTTTTTAGTGAAACCCAATAGATAGCTTTATTTTCTCTTTGTTTACTCAAATATTGAATGCTTATGTCTTATAAATTTAGTAGTAAAGTATTCTAATGACTTGCTTATGACACCCCATAGAATATATTATGTTTAGTACCTTGGACACTGTAGCTTATTCACTTAAATCTCTGATAAATTGTATATCTGGTATGCACAGTCTGGTTAGCACAGTTAGTAAGGTGTTGGGATTGCACTATCAAATTAAGACTGTCATTGGTTCGAATCCCATGTTATCATGTTTTTATTTTACTAGTGTGGTTTGTGGCTCTATAATATGAATGCCTATGTCTGTTAACAACAATAGTCAAGTCTTCCAATTGACTTTTTAGTGAAACCCAATAGATAGCTTTATTTTCTCTTTGTTTACTCAAATATTGAATGCTTATGTCTTATAAATTTAGTAGGAAAGTATTCTAATGACTTGCTTATGACACCCCATAGAATATATTATGTTTAGTACCTTGGACACTGTAGCTTATTCACTTAAATCTCTGATAAATTGTGTGTCTGGTATGCACAGTCTGGTTAGTAAGGTGTTGGGTTTGCACTATCAAATTAAGACTGTCATTGGTTTGAATCCCATGTTATCATGTTTTTATTTTACTAGTGTGGTGTTTGGCTCTATAATATGAATGCCTATGTCTTTTAACAACAATAGTCAAGTCTTCCAATTGACTTTTTAGTGAAACCCAATAGATAGCTTTATTTTCTCTTTGTTTACTAAAATATTGAATGCTTATGTCTTATAAATTTAGTAGGAAAGTATTCTAATGACTTGCTTATGACACCCCATAGAATATATTATGATTAGTACCTTGGACACTGTAGCTTATTCACTTAAATCTCTGATAAATTGTGTGTCTGGTATGCACAGTCTGGTTAGCACAGTTAGTAAGGTGTTGGGTTTGCACTATCAAATTAAGGCTGTCATTGGTTCAAATCCCTTGTTATCATGTTTTTATTTTACTAGTGTGGTTTGTGGCTCTATAATATGAATGCCTATGTCTTTTAACAACAATAATCAAGTCTTCCAATGTACTTTTTAGTGAAACCCAATAGATAGCTTTATTTTCTCTTTGTTTACTCAAATATTGAATGCTTATGTCTTATAAATTTAGTAGGAAATTATTCTAATGACTTGCTTATGACACCCCATAGAATATATTATGTTTAGTACTTTGGACACTGTAGCTTATTCACTTAAATCTCTGATAAATTGTTAGCTTGGTATGCACAGTCTAGTTAGCACAGTTAGTAAGGTGTTGGGTTTGCACTATCAAATTAAGACTGTCATTGGTTTGAATCCCATGTTATCATGTTTTTATTTTACTAGTGTGGTTTGTGGCTCTATAATATGAATGCCTATGTCTGTTAACAACAATAGTCAAGTCTTCCAATTGACTTTTTAGTGAAACCCAATAGATAGCTTTATTTTCTCTTTGTTTACTCAAATATTGAATGCTTATGTCTTATAAATTTAGTAGGAAAGTATTCTAATGACTTGCTTATGACACCCCATAGAATATATTATGTTTAGTACCTTGGACACTGTAGCTTATTCACTTAAATCTCTGATAAATTGTGTGTCTGGTATGCACAGTCTGGTTAGCACAGTTAGTAAGGTGTTGGGTTTGCACTATCAAATTAAGGCTGTCATTGGTTCAAATCCCTTGTTATCATGTTTTTATTTTACTAGTGTGGTTTGTGGCTCTATAATATGAATGCCTATGTCTTTTAACAACAATAATCAAGTCTTCCAATGTACTTTTTAGTGAAACCCAATAGATAGCTTTATTTTCTCTTTGTTTACTCAAATATTGAATGCTTATGTCTTATAAATTTAGTAGGAAAGTATTCTAATGACTTGCTTATGACACCCCATAGAATATATTATGTTTAGTACCTTGGACACTGTAGCTTATTCACTTAAATCTCTGACAAATTGGGTTTCTGGTATGCACAGTCTGGTTAGCACAGTTAGTAAGGTGTTGGGTTTGCACTATCAAATTAAGACTGTCATTGGTTTGAATCCCATGTTATCATGTTTTTATTTTACTAGTGTGGTTTGTGGCTCTATAATATGAATGACTATGTCTGTTAACAACAATAGTCAAGTCTTCCAATGGACTTTTTATTGAAACCCAATAGATAGCTTTATTTTATCTTTGTTTACTTAAATATTGAATGCTTATGTCTTATAAATTTAGTAGGAAAGTATTCTAATGACTTGCTTATGACACCCCATAGAATATATTATGTTTAGTACCTTGGACACTGTAGCTTATTCACTTAAATCTCTGATAAATTGTGTGTCTGGTATGCACAGTCTGGTTAGCACAGTTAGTAAGGTGTTGGGTTTGCACTATCAAATTAAGGCTGTCATTGGTTCAAATCCCTTGTTATCATGTTTTTATTTTACTAGTGTGGTTTGTGGCTCTATAATATGAATGCCTATGTCTTTTAACAACAATAATCAAGTCTTCCAATGTACTTTTTAGTGAAACCCAATAGATAGCTTTATTTTCTCTTTGTTTACTCAAATATTGAATGCTTATGTCTTATAAATTTAGTAGGAAAGTATTCTAATGACTTGCTTATGACACCCCATAGAATATATTATGTTTAGTACCTTGGACACTGTAGCTTATTAACTTAAATCTCTGATAAACTGTATGTCTGGTATGCACAGTCTGGTTAGCACAGTTAGTAAGGTATTGGGATTGCACTATCAAATTAAAACTGTCATTGGTTCAAATCCCATGTTATCATGTTTTTATTTTACTAGTGTTGTTTGTGGCTCTATAATATGAATGCCTATGTCTTTTAACAACAATAGTCAAGTCTTCCAATGGACTTTTTAGTGAAACCCAATAGATAGCTTTATTTTCTCTTTGTTTACTCAAATATTGAATGCTTATGTCTTATCAATTTAGTAGGAAAGTATTCTAATGACTTGCTTATGACACCCCATAGAATATATTATGTTTAGTACCTTGGACACTGTAGCTTATTCACTTAAATCTCTGATAAATTGTGTGTCTGGTATGCACAGTCTGGTTAGCACAGTTAGTAAGGTGTTGGGTTTGCACTATCAAATTAAGACTGTCATTGGTTAGAATCCCATGTTATCATGTTTTTATTTTACTAGAGTGGTGTTTGGCTCTATAATATGAATGCCTATGTCTTTTAACAACAATAGTCAAGTCTTCCAATGGACTTTTTAGTGAAACCCAATAGATAGCTTTATTTTCTCTTTGTTTACTTAAATATTGAATGCTTATGTCTTATAAATTTAGTAGGAAAGTATTCTAATGACTTGCTTATGACACCCCATAGAATATATTATGTTTAGTACCTTGGACACTGTAGCTTATTCACTTAAATCTCTGATAAATTGTATGTCTGGTATGCACAGTCTGCTTAGCACAGTTAGTAAGGTGTTGGGTTTGCACTATCAAATTAAGACTGTCATTGGTTCGAATCCCATGTTATCATGTTTTTATTTTACTAGTGTGGTTTGTGGCTCTATAATATGAATGCCTATGTGTTTTAACAACAATAGTCAAGTCTTCCAATAGACTTTTTAGTGAAACCCAATAGATAGCTTTATTTTATCTTCGTTTACTCAAATATTGAATGCTTATGTCTTATAAATTTAGTAGGAAAGTATTCTAATGACTTGCTTATGACACCCCATAGAATATATTATGTTTAGTACTTTGGACACTGTAGCTTATTCACTTAAATCTCTGATAAATTGTTAGTTTGGTATGCACAGTCTGGTTAGCACAGTAAGTAAGATGTTGGGTTTGCACTGTCAAATTAAGACTGTCGTTGGTTCGAATCCTATGTTATCATGTTTTTATTTTACTAGTGTGGTTTGTGGCTCTATAATATGAATGCCTATGTCTTTTAACAACAATAGTCAAGTCTTCCAATGGACTTTTTAGTGAAACCCAATAGATAGCTTTATTTTCTCTTTGTTTACTTAAATATTGAATGCTTATGTCTTATAAATTTAGTAGGAAAGTATTCTAATGACTTGCTTATGACACCCCATAGAATATATTATGTTTAGTACCTTGGACACTGTAGCTTATTCACTTAAATCTCTGATAAATTGTATATCTGGTATGCACAGTCTGGTTAGCACAATTAGTAAGGTGTTGGGATTGCACTATCAAATTAAGATTGTCATTGGTTCGAATCCCATGTTATCATGTTTTTATTTTACTAGTGTGGTTTGTGGCTCTATAATATGAATGCCTATGTCTGTTAACAACAATAGTCAAGTCTTCCAATTGACTTTTTAGTGAAACCCAATAGATAGCTTTATTTTCTCTTTGTTTACTCAAATATTGAATGCTTATGTCTTATAAATTTAGTAGGAAAGTATTCTAATGACTTGCTTATGACACCCCATAGAATATATTATGTTTAGTACCTTGGACACTGTAGCTTATTCACTTAAATCTCTGATAAATTGTGTGTCTGGTATGCACAGTCTGGTTAGTAAGGTGTTGGGTTTGCACTATCAAATTAAGACTGTCATTGTTTTGAATCCCATGTTATCATGTTTTTATTTTACTAGTGTGGTGTTTGGCTCTATAATATGAATGCCTATGTCTTTTAACAACAATAGTCAAGTCTTCCAATTGACTTTTTAGTGAAACCCAATAGATAGCTTTATTTTCTCTTTGTTTACTAAAATATTGAATGCTTATGTCTTATAAATTTAGTAGGAAAGTATTCTAATGACTTGCTTATGACACCCCATAGAATATATTATGTTTAGTACCTTGGACACTGTAGCTTATTCACTTAAATCTCTGTTAAATTGGATTTCTGGTATGCACAGTCTGATTAGCACAGTTAGTAAGGTGTTGGGTTTGCACTATCAAATTAAGACTGTCATTGGTTCGAATCCCATGTTATCATGTTTTTATTTTACTAGTGTGGTTTGTGGCTCTATAATATGAATGATTATGTCTGTTAACAACAATAGTCAAGTCTTCCAATGGACTTTTTATTGAAACCCAATAGATAGCTTTATTTTATCTTCGTTTACTCAAATATTGAATGCTTATGTCTTATAAATTTAGTAGTAAAGTATTCTAATGACTTGCTTATGACACCCCATAGAATATATTATGTTTAGTACCTTGGACACTGTAGCTTATTCACTTAAATCTCTGATAAATTGTATATCTGGTATGCACAGTCTGGTTAGCACAGTTAGTAAGGTGTTGGGATTGCACTATCAAATTAAGACTGTCATTGGTTCGAATCCCATGTTATCATGTTTTTATTTTACTAGTGTGGTTTGTGGCTCTATAATATGAATGCCTATGTCTGTTAACAACAATAGTCAAGTCTTCCAATTGACTTTTTAGTGAAACCCAATAGATAGCTTTATTTTCTCTTTGTTTACTCAAATATTGAATGCTTATGTCTTATAAATTTAGTAGGAAAGTATTCTAATGACTTGCTTATGACACCCCATAGAATATATTATGTTTAGTACCTTGGACACTGTAGCTTATTCACTTAAATCTCTGATAAATTGTGTGTCTGGTATGCACAGTCTGGTTAGTAAGGTGTTGGGTTTGCACTATCAAATTAAGACTGTCATTGGTTTGAATCCCATGTTATCATGTTTTTATTTTACTAGTGTGGTGTTTGGCTCTATAATATGAATGCCTATGTCTTTTAACAACGATAGTCAAGTCTTCCAATTGACTTTTTAGTGAAACCCAATAGATAGCTTTATTTTCTCTTTGTTTACTAAAATATTGAATGCTTATGTCTTATAAATTTAGTAGGAAAGTATTCTAATGACTTGCTTATGACACCCCATAGAATATATTATGATTAGTACCTTGGACACTGTAGCTTATTCACTTAAATCTCTGATAAATTGTGTGTCTGGTATGCACAGTCTGGTTAGCACAGTTAGTAAGGTGTTGGGTTTGCACTATCAAATTAAGGCTGTCATTGGTTCAAATCCCTTGTTATCATGTTTTTATTTTACTAGTGTGGTTTGTGGCTCTATAATATGAATGCCTATGTCTTTTAACAACAATAATCAAGTCTTCCAATGTACTTTTTAGTGAAACCCAATAGATAGCTTTATTTTCTCTTTGTTTACTCAAATATTGAATGCTTATGTCTTATAAATTTAGTAGGAAATTATTCTAATGACTTGCTTATGACACCCCATAGAATATATTATGTTTAGTACTTTGGACACTGTAGCTTATTCACTTAAATCTCTGATAAATTGTTAGCTTGGTATGCACAGTCTAGTTAGCACAGTTAGTAAGGTGTTGGGTTTGCACTATCAAATTAAGACTGTCATTGGTTTGAATCCCATGTTATCATGTTTTTATTTTACTAGTGTGGTTTGTGGCTCTATAATATGAATGCCTATGTCTGTTAACAACAATAGTCAAGTCTTCCAATTGACTTTTTAGTGAAACCCAATAGATAGCTTTATTTTCTCTTTGTTTACTCAAATATTGAATGCTTATGTCTTATAAATTTAGTAGGAAAGTATTCTAATGACTTGCTTATGACACCCCATAGAATATATTATGTTTAGTACCTTGGACACTGTAGCTTATTCACTTAAATCTCTGATAAATTGTGTGTCTGGTATGCACAGTCTGGTTAGCACAGTTAGTAAGGTGTTGGGTTTGCACTATCAAATTAAGGCTGTCATTGGTTCAAATCCCTTGTTATCATGTTTTTATTTTACTAGTGTGGTTTGTGGCTCTATAATATGAATGCCTATGTCTTTTAACAACAATAATCAAGTCTTCCAATGTACTTTTTAGTGAAACCCAATAGATAGCTTTATTTTCTCTTTGTTTACTCAAATATTGAATGCTTATGTCTTATAAATTTAGTAGGAAAGTATTCTAATGACTTGCTTATGACACCCCATAGAATATATTATGTTTAGTACCTTGGACACTGTAGCTTATTCACTTAAATCTCTGACAAATTGGGTTTCTGGTATGCACAGTCTGGTTAGCACAGTTAGTAAGGTGTTGGGTTTGCACTATCAAATTAAGACTGTCATTGGTTTGAATCCCATGTTATCATGTTTTTATTTTACTAGTGTGGTTTGTGGCTCTATAATATGAATGACTATGTCTGTTAACAACAATAGTCAAGTCTTCCAATGGACTTTTTATTGAAACCCAATAGATAGCTTTATTTTATCTTTGTTTACTTAAATATTGAATGCTTATGTCTTATAAATTTAGTAGGAAAGTATTCTAATGACTTGCTTATGACACCCCATAGAATATATTATGTTTAGTACCTTGGACACTGTAGCTTATTCACTTAAATCTCTGATAAATTGTGTGTCTGGTATGCACAGTCTGGTTAGCACAGTTAGTAAGGTGTTGGGTTTGCACTATCAAATTAAGGCTGTCATTGGTTCAAATCCCTTGTTATCATGTTTTTATTTTACTAGTGTGGTTTGTGGCTCTATAATATGAATGCCTATGTCTTTTAACAACAATAATCAAGTCTTCCAATGTACTTTTTAGTGAAACCCAATAGATAGCTTTATTTTCTCTTTGTTTACTCAAATATTGAATGCTTATGTCTTATAAATTTAGTAGGAAAGTATTCTAATGACTTGCTTATGACACCCCATAGAATATATTATGTTTAGTACCTTGGACACTGTAGCTTATTAACTTAAATCTCTGATAAACTGTATGTCTGGTATGCACAGTCTGGTTAGCACAGTTAGTAAGGTATTGGGATTGCACTATCAAATTAAAACTGTCATTGGTTCAAATCCCATGTTATCATGTTTTTATTTTACTAGTGTTGTTTGTGGCTCTATAATATGAATGCCTATGTCTTTTAACAACAATAGTCAAGTCTTCCAATGGACTTTTTAGTGAAACCCAATAGATAGCTTTATTTTCTCTTTGTTTACTCAAATATTGAATGCTTATGTCTTATCAATTTAGTAGGAAAGTATTCTAATGACTTGCTTATGACACCCCATAGAATATATTATGTTTAGTACCTTGGACACTGTAGCTTATTCACTTAAATCTCTGATAAATTGTGTGTCTGGTATGCACAGTCTGGTTAGCACAGTTAGTAAGGTGTTGGGTTTGCACTATCAAATTAAGACTGTCATTGGTTAGAATCCCATGTTATCATGTTTTTATTTTACTAGAGTGGTGTTTGGCTCTATAATATGAATGCCTATGTCTTTTAACAACAATAGTCAAGTCTTCCAATGGACTTTTTAGTGAAACCCAATAGATAGCTTTATTTTCTCTTTGTTTACTTAAATATTGAATGCTTATGTCTTATAAATTTAGTAGGAAAGTATTCTAATGACTTGCTTATGACACCCCATAGAATATATTATGTTTAGTACCTTGGACACTGTAGCTTATTCACTTAAATCTCTGATAAATTGTATGTCTGGTATGCACAGTCTGCTTAGCACAGTTAGTAAGGTGTTGGGTTTGCACTATCAAATTAAGACTGTCATTGGTTCGAATCCCATGTTATCATGTTTTTATTTTACTAGTGTGGTTTGTGGCTCTATAATATGAATGCCTATGTGTTTTAACAACAATAGTCAAGTCTTCCAATAGACTTTTTAGTGAAACCCAATAGATAGCTTTATTTTATCTTCGTTTACTCAAATATTGAATGCTTATGTCTTATAAATTTAGTAGGAAAGTATTCTAATGACTTGCTTATGACACCCCATAGAATATATTATGTTTAGTACTTTGGACACTGTAGCTTATTCACTTAAATCTCTGATAAATTGTTAGTTTGGTATGCACAGTCTGGTTAGCACAGTAAGTAAGATGTTGGGTTTGCACTGTCAAATTAAGACTGTCGTTGGTTCGAATCCTATGTTATCATGTTTTTATTTTACTAGTGTGGTTTGTGGCTCTATAATATGAATGCCTATGTCTTTTAACAACAATAGTCAAGTCTTCCAATGGACTTTTTAGTGAAACCCAATAGATAGCTTTATTTTCTCTTTGTTTACTCAAATATTGAATGCTTATGTCTTATAAATTTAGTAGTAAAGTATTCTAATGACTTGCTTATGACACCCCATAGAATATATTATGTTTAGTACCTTGGACACTGTAGCTTATTCACTTAAATCTCTGATAAATTGTATATCTGGTATGCACAGTCTGGTTAGCACAATTAGTAAGGTGTTGGGATTGCACTATCAAATTAAGATTGTCATTGGTTCGAATCCCATGTTATCATGTTTTTATTTTACTAGTGTGGTTTGTGGCTCTATAATATGAATGCCTATGTCTGTTAACAACAATAGTCAAGTCTTCCAATTGACTTTTTAGTGAAACCCAATAGATAGCTTTATTTTCTCTTTGTTTACTCAAATATTGAATGCTTATGTCTTATAAATTTAGTAGGAAAGTATTCTAATGACTTGCTTATGACACCCCATAGAATATATTATGTTTAGTACCTTGGACACTGTAGCTTATTCACTTAAATCTCTGATAAATTGTGTGTCTGGTATGCACAGTCTGGTTAGTAAGGTGTTGGGTTTGCACTATCAAATTAAGACTGTCATTGTTTTGAATCCCATGTTATCATGTTTTTATTTTACTAGTGTGGTGTTTGGCTCTATAATATGAATGCCTATGTCTTTTAACAACAATAGTCAAGTCTTCCAATTGACTTTTTAGTGAAACCCAATAGATAGCTTTATTTTCTCTTTGTTTACTAAAATATTGAATGCTTATGTCTTATAAATTTAGTAGGAAAGTATTCTAATGACTTGCTTATGACACCCCATAGAATATATTATGTTTAGTACCTTGGACACTGTAGCTTATTCACTTAAATCTCTGTTAAATTGGATTTCTGGTATGCACAGTCTGATTAGCACAGTTAGTAAGGTGTTGGGTTTGCACTATCAAATTAAGACTGTCATTGGTTCGAATCCCATGTTATCATGTTTTTATTTTACTAGTGTGGTTTGTGGCTCTATAATATGAATGACTATGTCTGTTAACAACAATAGTCAAGTCTTCCAATGGACTTTTTATTGAAACCCAATAGATAGCTTTATTTTATCTTCGTTTACTCAAATATTGAATGCTTATGTCTTATAAATTTAGTAGGAAAGTATTCTAATGACTTGCTTATGACACCCCATAGAATATATTATGTTTAGTACCTTGGACACTGTAGCTTATTCCCTTAAATCTCTGATAAATTGTGTATCTGGTATGCACAGTCTGGTTAGCACAGTTTGTAAGGTGTTGGGTTTGCACTATCAAATTAAGACTGTCATTGGTTCGAATCCCATGTTATCATGTTTTTATTTTACTAGTGTGGTTTGTGGCTCTATAATATGAATGCCTATGTCTTTTAACAACAATAGTCAAGTCTTCCAATGGACTTTTTAGTGAAACCCAATAGATAGCTTTATTTTCTCTTTGTTTACTCAAATATTGAATGCTTATGTCTTATCAATTTAGTAGGAAAGTATTCTAATGACTTGCTTATGACACCCCATAGAATATATTATGTTTAGTACCTTGGACACTGTAGCTTATTCACTTAAATCTCTGATAAATTGTGTGTCTGGTATGCACAGTCTGGTTAGCACAGTTAGTAAGGTGTTGGGTTTGCACTATCAAATTAAGACTGTTATTGGTTTGAATCCCATGTTATCATGTTTTTATTTTACTAGTGTTGTTTGTGGCTCTATAATATGAATGCCTATGTCTTTTAACAACAATAGTCAAGTCTTTCAATGGACTTTTTAGTGAAACCCAATAGATAGCTTTATTTTCTCTTTGTTTACTCAAATATTGAATGCTTATGTCTTATAAATTTAGTAGGAAAGTATTCTAATGACTTGCTTATGACACCCCATAGAATATATTATGTTTAGTACTTTGGACACTGTAGCTTATTCACTTAAATCTCTGATAAATTGTTAGTTTGGTATGCACAGTCTGGTTAGCACAGTTAGTAAGATGTTGGGTTTGCACTATCAAATTAAGACTGTCATTGGTTCGAATCCCATGTTATCATGTTTTTATTTTACTAGTGTGGTTTGTGGCTCTATAATATGAATGCCTATGTCTTTTAACAACAATAGTCAAGTCTTCCAATGGACTTTTTAGTGAAACCCAATAGATAGCTTTATTTTCTCTTTGTTTACTCAAATATTGAATGCTTATGTCTTATAAATTTAGTAGGAAAGTATTCTAATGACTTGCTTATGACACCCCATAGAATATATTATGTTTAGTACCTTGGACACTGTAGCTTATTCACTTAAATCTCTGATAAATTGTATGTCTGCTATGCACAGTCTGGTTAGCACAGTTAGTAAGGTGTTGGGATTGCACTATCAAATTAAGACTGTCATTGGTTCGAATCCCATGTTATCATGTTTTTATTTTACTAGTGTGGTTTGTGGCTCTATAATATGAATGCCTATGTCTGTTAACAACAATAGTCAAGTCTTCCAATTGACTTTTTAGTGAAACCCAATAGATAGCTTTATTTTCTCTTTGTTTACTCAAATATTGAATGCTTATGTCTTATAAATTTAGTAGGAAAGTATTCTAATGACTTGCTTATGACACCCCATAGAATATATTATGTTTAGTACCTTGGACACTGTAGCTTATTCACTTAAATCTCTGATAAATTGTGTGTCTGGTATGCACAGTCTGGTTAGTAAGGTGTTGGGTTTGCACTATCAAATTAAGACTGTCATTGGTTTGAATCCCATGTTATCATGTTTTTATTTTACTAGTGTGGTGTTTGGCTCTATAATATGAATGCCTATGTCTTTTAACAACAATAGTCAAGTCTTCCAATTGACTTTTTAGTGAAACCCAATAGATAGCTTTATTTTCTCTTTGTTTACTCAAATATTGAATGCTTATGTCTTATAAATTTAGTAGGAAAGTATTCTAATGACTTGCTTATGACACCCCATAGAATATATTATGTTTAGTACCTTGGACACTGTAGCTTATTCACTTAAATCTCTGATAAACTGTATGTCTGGTATGCACAGTCTGGTTAGCACAGTTAGTAAGGTATTGGGATTGCACTATCAAATTAAAACTGTCATTGGTTCAAATCCCATGTTATCATGTTTTTATTTTACTAGTGTTGTTTGTGGCTCTATAATATGAATGCCTATGTCTTTTAACAACAATAGTCAAGTCTTCCAATGGACTTTTTAGTGAAACCCAATAGATAGCTTTATTTTCTCTTTGTTTACTCAAATATTGAATGCTTATGTCTTATAAATTTAGTAGGAAAGTATTCTAATGACTTGCTTATGACACCCCATAGAATATATTATGTTTAGTACTTTGGACACTGTAGCTTATTCACTTAAATCTCTGATAAATTGTTAGTTTGGTATGCACAGTCTGGTTAGCACAGTTAGTAAGTTGTTGTGTTTGCACTATCAAATTAAGACTGTCATTGGTTCGAATCCCATGTTATCATGTTTTTATTTTACTAGTGTTGTTTGTGGCTCTATAATATGAATGACTATGTCTGTTAACAACAATAGTCAAGTCTTCCAATGGACTTTTTATTGAAACCCAATAGATAGCTTTATTTTATCTTCGTTTACTCAAATATTGAATGCTTATGTCTTATAAATTTAGTAGGAAAGTATTCTAATGACTTGCTTATGACACCCCATAGAATATATTATGTTTAGTACCTTGGACACTGTAGCTTATTCCCTTAAATCTCTGATAAATTGTGTATCTGGTATGCACAGTCTGGTTAGCACAGTTTGTAAGGTGTTGGGTTTGCACTATCAAATTAAGACTGTCATTGGTTCGAATCCCATGTTATCATGTTTTTATTTTACTAGTGTGGTTTGTGGCTCTATAATATGAATGCCTATGTCTTTTAACAACAATAGTCAAGTCTTCCAATGGACTTTTTAGTGAAACCCAATAGATAGCTTTATTTTCTCTTTGTTTACTCAAATATTGAATGCTTATGTCTTATCAATTTAGTAGGAAAGTATTCTAATGACTTGCTTATGACACCCCATAGAATATATTATGTTTAGTACCTTGGACACTGTAGCTTATTCACTTAAATCTCTGATAAATTGTGTGTCTGGTATGCACAGTCTGGTTAGCACAGTTAGTAAGGTGTTGGGTTTGCACTATCAAATTAAGACTGTCATTGGTTTGAATCCCATGTTATCATGTTTTTATTTTACTAGTGTGGTGTTTGGCTCTATAATATGAATGCCTATGTCTGTTAACAACAATAGTCAAGTCTTCCAATGGACTTTTTAATGAAACCCAATAGATAGCTTTATTTTATTTTCGTTTACTCAAATATTGAATGCTTATGTCTTATAAATTTAGTAGGAAAGTATTATAATGACTTGCTTATGACACCCCATAGAATATATTATGTTTAGTACCTTGGACACTGTAGCTTATTCACTTAAATCTCTGTTAAATTGTGGGTCTGGTATGCACGGTCTGGTTAGCACAGTTAGTAAGGTGTTGGGTTTGCACTATCAAATTAAGACTGTCATTGGTTCGAATCCCATGTTATCATGTTTTTATTTTACTAGTGTGGTTTGTGGCTCTATAATATGAATGCCTATGTCTTTAAACAACAATAGTCAAGTCTTCCAATGGACTTTTTAGTGAAACCCAATAGATAGCTTCATTTTCTCTTTGTTTACTCAAATATTGAATGCTTATGTCTTATAAATTTAGTAGGAACGTATTCTAATGACTTGCTTTTGACACCCCATAGAATATATTGTTTAGTACCTTGGACACTGTAGCTTATTCACTTAAATCTATGATAAATTGCATGTCTGGTATGCACAGTCTGGTTAGCACAGTTAGTAATGTGTTGGGTTTGCACTATCAAATTAAGATTGTCATTGGTTAGAATCCCATGTTATCATGTTTTTATTTTACTAGTGTGGTTTGTGGCTCTATAATATGAATGCCTATGTCTTTTAACAACAATAATCAAGTCTTCCAATGGACTTTTTAGTGAAACCCAATAGATAGCTTTATTTTTTCTTTGTTTACTCAAATATTGAATGCTTATGTCTTAGAAATTTAGTAGGAAAGTATTCTAATGACTTGCTTATGACACCCCATAGAATATATTATGTTTAGTACCTTGGACACTGTAGCTTATTCCCTTAAATTTCTGATAAATTGTGTATCTGGTATGCACAGTCTGGTTAGCACAGTTTGTAAGGTGTTGGGTTTGCACTATCAAATTAAGACTGTCATTGGTTTGAATCCCATGTTATCATGTTTTTATTTTACTAGTGTGGTTTGTGGCTCTATAATATGAATGCCTATGTCTGTTAACAACAATAGTCAAGTCTTCCAATGGACTTTTTATTGAAACCCAATAGATAGCTTTATTTTCTCTTTGTTTACTTAAATATTGAATGCTTATGTCTTATAAATTTAGTAGTAAAGTATTCTAATGACTTGCTTATGACACCCCATAGAATATATTATGTTTAGTACCTTGGACACTGTAGCTTATTCACTTAAATCTATGATAAATTGCGTGTCTGGAATGCACAGTCTGGATAGCACAGTTAGTAAGGTGTTGGGTTTGCACTATCAAATTAAAACTGTCATTGGTTCGAATCCCATGTTATCATGTTTTTAATTTACTAGTGTGGTTTGTGGCTCTATAATATGAATACCTATGTCTTCTAACATCAATAGTCAAGTCTTCCAATGGACTTTTTAGTGAAACCCAATAGATAGCTTCATTTTCTCTTTGTTTACTCAAATATTGAATGCTTATGTCTTATAAATTTAGTAGGAACGTATTCTAATGACTTGCTTATGACACCCCATAGAATATATTGTTTAGTACCTTGGACACTGTAGCTTATTCACTTAAATCTATGATAAATTGCTTGTCTGGTATGCACAGTCTGGTTAGCACAGTTAGTAAGGTGTTGGGTTTGCACTATCAAATTAAGATTGTCTTTGGTTAGAATCCCATGTTATCATGTTTTTATTTTACTAGTGTGGTTTGTGGCTCTATAATATGAATGCCTATGTCTTTTAACAACAATAATCAAGTCTTCCAATGGACTTTTTAGTGAAACCCAATAGATAGCTTTATTTTCTCTTTGTTTACTCAAATATTGAATGCTTATGTCTTATCAATTTAGTAGGAAAGTATTCTAATGACTTGCTTATGACACCCCATAGAATATATTATGTTTAGTACCTTGGACACTGTAGCTTATTCCCTTAAATTTCTGATAAATTGTGTATCTGGTATGCACAGTCTGGTTAGCACAGTTTGTAAGGTGTTGGGTTTGCACTATCAAATTAAGACTGTCATTGGTTCGAATCCCATGTTATCATGTTTTTATTTTACCAGTGTGGTTTGTGGCTCTATAATATGAATGCCTATGTCTGTTAACAACAATAGTCAAGTCTTCCAATGGACTTTTTATTGAAACCCAATAGATAGCTTTATTTTATCTTCGTTTACTCAAATATTGAATGCTTATGTCTTATAAATTTAGTAGTAAAGTATTCTAATGACTTGCTTATGACACCCCATAGAATATATTATGTTTAGTACCTTGGACACTGTAGCTTATTCACTTAAATCTCTGATAAAGTGTATGTCTGGTATGAACAGTCTGGTTAGCACAGTTGGTAAGGTGTTGGGATTGCATTATCAAATTGAGACTGTCATTGGTTCAAATCCCATGTTATCATGTTTTTATTTTACTAGTGTTGTTTGTGGCTCTATAATATGAATGCCTATGTCTTTTAACAACAATAGTCAAGTCTTTCAATGGACTTTTTAGTGAAACCCAATAGATAGCTTTATTTTCTCTTTGTTTACTCAAATATTGAATGCTTATGTCTTATAAATTTAGTAGTAAAGTATTCTAATGACTTGCTTATGACACCCCATAGAATATATTATGTTTAGTACTTTGGACACTGTAGCTTATTCACTTAAATCTCTGATAAATTGTAAGTTTGGTATGCACAGTCTGGTTAGCACAGTTAGTAAGATGTTGGGTTTGCACTATCAAATTAAGACTGTCATTGGTTCGAATCCCATGTTATCATGTTTTTATTTTACTAGTGTGGTTTGTGGCTCTATAATATGAATGCCTATGTCTGTTAACAACAATAGTCAAGTCTTCCAATTGACTTTTTAGTGAAACCCAATAGATAGCTTTATTTTCTCTTTGTTTACTCAAATATTGAATGCTTATGTCTTATAAATTTAGTAGGAAAGTATTCTAATGACTTGCTTATGACACCCCATAGAATATATTATGTTTAGTACCTTGGACACTGTAGCTTATTCACTTAAATCTCTGATAAATTGTATGTCTGGTATGCACAGTCTGGTTAGCACAGTTAGTAAGGTGTTGGGATTGCACTATCAAATTAAGACTGTCATTGGTTCGAATCCCATGTTATCATGTTTTTATTTTACTAGTGTGGTTTGTGGCTCTATAATATGAATGCCTATGTCTGTTAACAACAATAGTCAAGTCTTCCAATTGACTTTTTAGTGAAACCCAATAGATAGCTTTATTTTCTCTTTGTTTACTCAAATATTGAATGCTTATGTCTTATAAATTTAGTAGGAATGTATTCTAATGACTTGCTTATGACACCCCATAGAATATATTATGTTTAGTACCTTGGACACTGTAGCTTATTCACTTAAATCTCTGATAAATTGTGTGTCTGGTATGCACAGTCTGGTTAGTAAGGTGTTGGGTTTGCACTATCAAATTAAGACTGTCATTGGTTTGAATCCCATGTTATCATGTTTTTATTTTACTAGTGTGGTGTTTGGCTCTATAATATGAATGCCTATGTCTTTTAACAACAATAGTCAAGTCTTCCAATTGACTTTTTAGTGAAACCCAATAGATAGCTTTATTTTCTCTTTGTTTACTCAAATATTGAATGCTTATGTCTTATAAATTTAGTAGGAAAGTATTCTAATGACTTTCTTATGACACCCCATAGAATATATTATGTTTAGTACCTTGGACACTGTAGCTTATTCACTTAAATCTCTGATAAATTGGGTGGCTGGTATGCACAGTCTGGTTAGCACAGTTAGTAAGGTGTTGGGTTTGCACTATCAAATTAAGGCTGTCATTGGTTCAAATCCCTTGTTATCATGTTTTTATTTTACTAGTGTGGTTTGTGGCTCTATAATATGAATGCCTATGTCTTTTAACAACAATAATCAAGTCTTCCAATGTACTTTTTAGTGAAACCCAATAGATAGCTTTATTTTCTCTTTGTTTACTCAAATATTGAATGCTTATGTCTTATAAATTTAGTAGGAAAGTATTCTAATGACTTGCTTATGACACCCCATAGAATATATTATGTTTAGTACCTTGGACACTGTAGCTTATTCACTTAAATCTCTGATAAACTGTATGTCTGGTATGCACAGTCTGGTTAGCACAGTTAGTAAGGTATTGGGATTGCACTATCAAATTAAAACTGTCATTGGTTCAAATCCCATGTTATCATGTTTTTATTTTACTAGTGTTGTTTGTGGCTCTATAATATGAATGCCTATGTCTTTTAACAACAATAGTCAAGTCTTCCAATGGAGTTTTTAGTGAAACCCAATAGATAGCTTTATTTTCTCTTTGCTTACTCAAATATTGAATGCTTATGTCTTATCAATTTAGTAGGAAAGTATTCTAATGACTTGCTTATGACACCCCATAGAATATATTATGTTTAGTACCTTGGACACTGTAGCTTATTCACTTAAATCTCTGATAAATTGTATATCTGGTATGCACAGTCTGGTTAGCACAGTTAGTAAGGTGTTGGGATTGCACTATCAAATTAAGACTGTCATTGGTTCGAATCCCATGTTATCATGTTTTTATTTTACTAGTGTGGTTTGTGGCTCTATAATATGAATGCCTATGTCTGTTAACAACAATAGTCAAGTCTTCCAATTGACTTTTTAGTGAAACCCAATAGATAGCTTTATTTTCTCTTTGTTTACTCAAATATTGAATGCTTATGTCTTATAAATTTAGTAGGAAAGTATTCTAATGACTTGCTTATGACACCCCATAGAATATATTATGTTTAGTACCTTGGACACTGTAGCTTATTCACTTAAATCTCTGATAAATTGTGTGTCTGGTATGCACAGTCTGGTTAGTAAGGTATTGGGTTTGCACTATCAAATTAAGACTGTCATTGGTTTGAATCCCATGTTATCATGTTTTTATTTTACTAGTGTGGTGTTTGGCTCTATAATATGAATGCCTATGTCTTTTAACAACAATAGTCAAGTCTTCCAATTGACTTTTTAGTGAAACCCAATAGATAGCTTTATTTTCTCTTTGTTTACTAAAATATTGAATGCTTATGTCTTATAAATTTAGTAGGAAAGTATTCTAATGACTTGCTTATGACACCCCATAGAATATATTATGTTTAGTACCTTGGACACAGTAGCTTATTCACTTAAATCTCTGATAAATTGTGTGTCTGGTATGCACAGTCTGGTTAGCACAGTTAGTAAGGTGTTGGGTTTGCACTATCAAATTAAGGCTGTCATTGGTTCAAATCCCTTGTTATCATGTTTTTATTTTACTAGTGTGGTTTGTGGCTCTATAATATGAATGCCTATGTCTTTTAACAACAATAATCAAGTCTTCCAATGTACTTTTTAGTGAAACCCAATAAATAGCTTTATTTTCTCTTTGTTTACTCAAATATTGAATGCTTATGTCTTATAAATTTAGTAGGAAAGTATTCTAATGACTTGCTTATGACACCCCATAGAATATATTATGTTTAGTCCCTTGGACACTGTAGCTTATTCACTTAAATCTCTGACAAATTGGATTTCTGGTATGCACAGTCTGGTTAGCACAGTTAGTAAGGTGTTGGGTTTGCACTATCAAATTAAGACTGTCATTGGTTCGAATCCCATGTTATCATGTTTTTATTTTACTAGTGTGGTTTGTGGCTCTATAATATGAATGACTATGTCTGTTAACAACAATAGTCAAGTCTTCCAATGGACTTTTTATTGAAACCCAATAGATAGCTTTATTTTATCTTCGTTTACTCAAATATTGAATGCTTATGTCTTATAAATTTAGTAGGAAAGTATTCTAATGACTTGCTTATGACACCCCATAGAATATATTATGTTTAGTACCTTGGACACTGTAGCTTATTCCCTTAAATCTCTGATAAATTGTGTATCTGGTATGCACAGTCTGGTTAGCACAGTTTGTAAGGTGTTGGGTTTGCACTATCAAATTAAGACTGTCATTGGTTCGAATCCCATGTTATCATGTTTTTATTTTACTAGTGTGGTTTGTGGCTCTATAATATGAATGCCTATGTCTTTTAACAACAATAGTCAAGTCTTCCAATGGACTTTTTAGTGAAACCCAATAGATAGCTTTATTTTCTCTTTGTTTACTCAAATATTGAATGCTTATGTCTTATCAATTTAGTAGGAAAGTATTCTAATGACTTGCTTATGACACCCCATAGAATATATTATGTTTAGTACCTTGGACACTGTAGCTTATTCACTTAAATCTCTGATAAATTGTGTGTCTGGTATGCACAGTCTGGTTAGCACAGTTAGTAAGGTGTTGGGTTTGCACTATCAAATTAAGACTGTTGTTGGTTTGAATCCCATGTTATCATGTTTTTATTTTACTAGTGTGGTGTTTGGCTCTATAATATGAATGCCTATGTCTTTTAACAACAATAATCAAGTCTTCCAATGTACTTTTTAGTGAAACCCAATAGATAGCTTTATTTTCTATTTGTTTACTCAAATATTGAATGCTTATGTCTTATAAATTTAGTAGGAAAGTATTCTAATGACTTGCTTATGACACCCCATAGAATATATTATGTTTAGTACCTTGGACACTGTAGCTTATTCACTTAAATCTCTGATAAACTGTATGTCTGGTATGCACAGTCTGGTTAGCACAGTTAGTAAGGTGTTGGGATTGCACTATCAAATTAAAACTGTCATTGGTTCAAATCCCATGTTATCATGTTTTTATTTTACTAGTGTTGTTTGTGGCTCTATAATATGAATGCCTATGTCTTTTAACAACAATAGTCAAGTCTTCCAATGGACTTTTTAGTGAAACCCAATAGATAGCTTTATTTTCTCTTTGTTTACTCAAATATTGAATGCTTATGTCTTATCAATTTAGTAGGAAAGTATTCTAATGACTTGCTTATGACACCCCATAGAATATATTATGTTTAGTACCTTGGACACTGTAGCTTATTCACTTAAATCTCTGATAAATTGTTAGTTTGGTATGCACAGTCTGGTTAGCACAGTTAGTAAGGTGTTGGGTTTGCACTATCAAATTAAGACTGTCATTGGTTTGAAGCCCATGTTATCATGTTTTTATTTTACTAGTGTGGTGTTTGGCTCTATAATATGAATGCCTATGTCTGTTAACAACAATAGTCAAGTCTTCCAAAGGACTTTTTAATGAAACCCAATAGATAGCTTTATTTTATCTTCGTTTACTCAAATATTGAATGCTTATGTCTTATAAATTTAGTAGGAACGTATTATAATGACTTGCTTATGACACCCCATAGAATATATTGTTTAGTACCTTGGACACTGTAGCTTATTCACTTAAATCTATGATAAATTGCGTGTCTGGTATGCACAGTCTGGATAGCACAGTTAGTAAAGTGTTGGGTTTGCACTATCAAATTAAAACTGTCATTGGTTCGAATCCCATGTTATCATGTTTTTATTTTACTAGTGTGGTTTGTGGCTGTATAATATGAATACCTATGTCTTCTAACATCAATAGTCAAGTCTTCCAATGGACTTTTTAGTGAAACCCAATAGATAGCTTCATTTTCTCTTTGTTTACTCAAATATTGAATGCTTATGTCTTATAAATTTAGTAGGAACGTATTCTAATGACTTGCTTATGACACCCCATAGAATATATTATGTTTAGTACCTTGGACACTGTAGCTTATTCACTTAAATCTCTGACAAATTGAATTTCTGGTATGAACAGTCTGGTTAGCACAGTTGGTAAGGTGTTGGGATTGCATTATCAAATTGAGACTGTTATTGGTTCAAATCCCATGTTATCATGTTTTTATTTTACTAGTGTTGTTTGTGGCTCTATAATATGAATGCCTATGTCTTTTAACAACAATGGTCAAGTCTTCCAATGGAATTTTTTGTGAAACCCAATAGATAGCTTTATTTTCTCTTTGTTTACTCAAATATTGAATGCTTATGTCTTATAAATTTAATAGGAAAGTATTCTAATGACTTGCTTATGACACCCCATAGAATATATTATGTTTAGTACTTTGGACACTGTAGCTTATTCACTTAAATCTCTGATAAATTGTTAGTTTGGTATGCACAGTCTGGTTAGCACAGTTAGTAAGGTGTTGGGTTTGCACTATCAAATTAAGACTGTCATTGGTTCGAATCCCATGTTATCATGTTTTTATTTTACTAGTGTGGTTTGTGGCTCTATAATATGAATGACTATGTCTGTTAACAACAATAGTCAAGTCTTCCAATGGACTTTTTATTGAAACCCAATAGATAGCTTTATTTTATCTTCGTTTACTCAAATATTGAATGCTTATGTCTTATAAATTTAGTAGGAAAGTATTCTAATGACTTGCTTATGACACCCCATAGAATATATTATGTTTAGTACCTTGGACACTGTAGCTTATTCCCTTAAATCTCTGATAAATTGTGTATCTGGTATGCACAGTCTGGTTAGCACAGTTAGTAAGGTGTTGGGTTTGCACTATCAAATTAAGACTGTCATTGGTTTGAATACCATGTTATCATGTTTTTATTTTACTAGTGTGGTGTTTGGCTCTATAATATGAATGCCTATGTCTGTTATCAACAATAGTCAAGTCTTCCAATGGACTTTTTAATGAAACCCAATAGATAGCTTTATTTTCTCTTTGTTTAATCAAATATTGAATGCTTATGTCTTATAAATTTAGTAGGAAAGTATTCTAATGACTTGCTTATGACACCCCATAGAATATATTATGTTTAGTACTTTGGACACTGTAGCTTATTCACTTAAATCTCTGATAAATTGTTAATTTGGTATGCAAGTCTGGTTAGCACAGTTAGTAAAGTGTTGGGTTTGCACTATCAAATTAAGACTGTCATTGGTTCGAATCCCATGTTATCATGTTTTTATTTTACTAGTGTGGTTTGTGGCTCTATAATATGAATGCCTATGTCTGTTAACAACAATAGTCAAGTCTTCCAATGGACTTTTTATTGAAACCCAATAGATAGCTTTATTTTATCTTCGTTTACTCAAATATTGAATGCTTATGTCTTATAAATTTAGTAGGAAAGTATTCTAATGACTTGCTTATGACACCCCATAGAATATATTATGTTTAGTACCTTGGACACTGTAGCTTATTCCCTTAAATTTCTGATAAATTGTGTATCTGGTATGCACAGTCTGGTTAGCACAGTTAGTAAGGTGTTGGGTTTGCACTATCAAATTAAGACTGTTATTGGTTCAAATCCCATGTTATCATGTTTTTATTTTACTAGTGTGGTTTGTGGCTCTATAATATGAATGCCTATGTCTGTTAACAACAATAGTCAAGTCTTCCAATGGACTTTTTATTGAAACCCAATAGATAGCTTTATTTTATCTTTGTTTACTCAACTATTGAATGCTTATGTCTTATAAATTTAGTAGTGAAGTATTCTAATGACTTGCTTATGACACCCCATAGAATATATTATGTTTAGTACCTTGGACACTGTAGCTTATTCACTTAAATCTCTGATAAATTGGATTTCTGGTATGAAGAGTCTGGTTAGCACAGTTGGTAAGGTGTTGGGATTGCATTATCAAATTGAAACTGTTATTGGTTCAAATCCCATGTTATCATGTTTTTATTTTACTAGTGTTGTTTGTGGCTCTAAAATATGAATGACTATGTCTGTTAACAACAATAGTCAAGTCTTCCAATGGACTTTTTATTGAAACCCAATAGATAGCTTTATTTTATCTTCGTTTACTCAAATATTGAATGCTTATGTCTTAGAAATTTAGTAGGAAAGTATTCTAATGACTTGCTTATGACACCCCATAGAATATACTATGTTTAGTACCTTGGACACTGTAGCTTATTCCCTTAAATCTCTGATAAATTGTGTATCTGGTATGCACAGTCTGGTTAGCACAGTTTGTAAGGTGTTGGGTTTGCACTATCAAATTAAGACTGTCATTGGTTCGAATCCCATGTTATCATGTTTTTATTTTACTAGTGTTGTTTGTGGCTCTATAATATGAATGCCTATGTCTGTTAACAACAATAGTCAAGTCTTCCAATGGAATTTTTATTGAAACCCAATAGATAGCTTTATTTTATCTTCGTTTACTCAAATATTGAATGCTTATGTCTTATAAATTTAGTAGTAAAGTATTCTAATGACTTGCTTATGACACCCCATAGAATATATTATGTTTAGTACCTTGTACACTGTAGCTTATTTACTTAAATCTCTGATAAATTGTATGTCTGGTATGAACAGTCTGGTTAGCACAGTTGGTAAAGTGTTGGGATTGCATTATCAAATTGAGACTGTCATTGGTTCAAATCCCATGTTATCATGTTTTTATTTTACTAGTGTTGTTTGTGGCTCTATAATATGAATGCCTATGTCTTTTAACAACAATGGTCAAGTCTTCCAATGGACTTTTTAGTGAAACCCAATAGATAGCTTTATTTTCTCTTTGTTTACTCAAATATTGAATGCTTATGTCTTATAAATTTAGTAGGAAAGTATTCTAATGACTTGCTTATGACACCCCATAGAATATATTATGTTTAGTACTTTGGACACTGTAGCTTATTCACTTAAATCTCTGATAAATTGTTAGTTTGGTATGCACAGTCTGGTTAGCACAGTTAGTAAGGTGTTGGGTTTGCACTATCAAATTAAGACTGTCATTGGTTCAAATCCCATGTTATCATGTTTTTATTTTACTAGTGTGGTTTGTGGCTCTATAATATGAATGCCTATGTCTTTTAACAACAATAGTCAAGTCTTCCAATGGACTTTTTAG
Organism: Pseudophryne corroboree; assembly: GCF_028390025.1. Lineage (NCBI taxonomy): Eukaryota > Metazoa > Chordata > Amphibia > Anura > Myobatrachidae > Pseudophryne > Pseudophryne corroboree. Next base: position 648,017,858 of record NC_086445.1, read on the forward strand.
TGAAACCCAATAGATAGCTTTATTTTCTCTTTGTTTACTCAAATATTGAATGCTTATGTCTTATAAATTTAGTAGGAAAGTATTCTAATGACTTGCTTATGACACCCCATAGAATATATTATGTTTAGTACCTTGGACACTGTAGCTTATTCACTTAAATCTCTGATAAATTGTATGTCTGGTATGCACAGTCTGGTTAGCACAGTTGGTAAGGTGTTGGGTTTGCACTATCAAATTAAAACTGTCATTGGTTCGAATCCCATGTTATCATGTTTTTATTTTACTAGTGTGGTTTGTGGCTGTATAATATGAATACCTATGTCTTCTAACATCAATAGTCAAGTCTTCCAATGGACTTTTTAGTGAAACCCAATAGATAGCTTCATTTTCTCTTTGTTTACTCAAATATTGAATGCTTATGTCTTATAAATTTAGTAGGAACGTATTCTAATGACTTGCTTATGACACCCCATAGAATATATTGTTTAGTACCTTGGACACTGTAGCTTATTCACTTAAATCTATGATAAATTGCATGTCTGGTATGCACAGTCTGGTTAGCACAGTTAGTAAGGTGTTGGGTTTGCACTATCAAATTAAGATTGTCATTGGTTAGAATCCCATGTTATCATGTTTTTATTTTACTAGTGCGGTTTGTGGCTCTATAATATGAATGCCTATGTCTTTTAACAACAATAATCAAGTCTTCCAATGGACTTTTTAGTGAAACCCAATAGATAGCTTTATTTTTTCTTTGTTTACTCAAATATTGAATGCTTATGTCTTAGAAATTTAGTAGGAAAGTATTCTAATGACTTGCTTATGACACCCCATAGAATATATTATGTTTAGTACCTTGGACACTGTAGCTTATTCCCTTAAATTTCTGATAAATTGTGCATCTGGTATGCACAGTCTGGTTAGCACAGTTAGTAAGGTGTTGGGTTTGCACTATCAAATTAAGACTGTCATTGGGTCGAATCCCATGTTATCATGTTTTTATTTTACTAGTGTGGTTTGTGGCTCTATAATATGAATGCCTATGTCTGTTAACAACAATAGTCAAGTCTTCCAATGGACTTTTTATTGAAACCCAATAGATAGCTTTATTTTATCTTCGTTTACTCAACTATTGAATGCTTATGTCTTATAAATTTAGTAGTAAAGTATTCTAATGACTTGCTTATGACACCCCATAGAATATATTATGTTTAGTACCTTGGACACTGTAGCTTATTCACTTAAATCTCTGATAAATTGGATTTCTGGTAAGAACAGTCTGGTTAGCACAGTTGGTAAGGTGTTGGGATTGCATTATCAAATTGAGACTGTTATTGGTTCAAATCCAATGTTATCATGTTTTTATTTTACTAGTGTGGTTTGTGGCTCTATAATATGAATGCCTATGTCTTTTAACAACAATAATCAAGTCTTCCAATGGACTTTTTAGTGAAACCCAATAGATAGCTTTATTTTCTCTTTGTTTACTCAAATATTGAATGCTTATGTCTTATAAATTTAGTAGGAAAGTATTCTAATGACTTGCTTATGACACCCCATAGAATATATTATGTTTAGTACTTTGGACACTGTAGCTTATTCACTTAAATCTCTGATAAATTGTTAATTTGGTATGCACAGTCTGGTTAGCACAGTTAGTAAAGTGTTAGATTTGCACTATCAAATTAAGACTGTCATTGGTTCGAATCCCATGTTATCATGTTTTTATTTTACTAGTGTGGTTTGTGGCTCTATAATATGAATGCCTATGTCTGTTAACAACAATAGTCAAGTCTTCCAATGGACTTTTTATTGAAACCCAATAGATAGCTTTATTTTATCTTCGTTTACTCAAATATTGAATGCTTATGTCTTATAAATTTAGTAGTAAAGTATTCTAATGACTTGCTTATGACACCCCATAGAATATATTATGTTTAGTACCTTGGACACTGTAGCTTATTTACTTAAATCTCTGATAAATTGTATGTCTGGTATGAACAGTCTGGTTAGCACAGTTGGTAAAGTGTTGGGATTGCATTATCAAATTGAGACTGTCATTGGTTCAAATCCCATGTTATCATGTTTTTATTTTACTAGTGTTGTTTGTGGCTCTATAATATGAATGCCTATGTCTTTTAACAACAATGGTCAAGTCTTCCAATGGACTTTTTAGTGAAACCCAATAGATAGCTTTATTTTCTCTTTGTTTACTCAAATATTGAATGCTTATGTCTTATAAATTTAGTAGGAAAGTATTCTAATGACTTGCTTATGACACCCCATAGAATATATTATGTTTAGTACTTTGGACACTGTAGCTTATTCACTTAAATCTCTGATAAATTGTTAGTTTGGTATGCACAGTCTGGTTAGCACAGTTAGTAAGGTGTTGGGTTTGCACTATCAAATTAAGACTGTCATTGGTTCAAATCCCATGTTATCATGTTTTTATTTTACTAGTGTGGTTTGTGGCTCTATAATATGAATGCCTATGTCTTTTAACAACAATAGTCAAGTCTTCCAATGGACTTTTTAGTGAAACCCAATAGATAGCTTTATTTTCTCTTTGTTTACTCAAATATTGAATGCTTATGTCTTATAAATTTAGTAGGAAAGTATTCTAATGACTTGCTTATGACACCCCATAGAATATATTATGTTTAGTACCTTGGACACTGTAGCTTATTCACTTAAATCTCTGATAAATTGTATGTCTGGTATGCACAGTCTGGTTAGCACAGTTAGTAAGGGGTTGGGATTGCACTATCAAATTAAGACTGTCATTGGTTCAAATCCTATGTTATCATGTTTTTATTTTACTAGTGTGGTTTGTGGCTCTATAATATGAATGCCTATGTCTGTTAACAACAATAGTCAAGTCTTCCAATGGACTTTTTAGTGAAACCCAATAGATAGCTTCATTTTCTCTTTGTTTACTCAAATATTGAATGCTTATGTCTTATAAATTTAGTAGGAACGTATTCTAATGACTTGCTTATGACACCCCATAGAATATATTGTTTAGTACCTTGGACACTGTAGCTTATTCACTTAAATCTATGATAAATTGCTTGTCTGGTATGCACAGTCTGGTTAGCACAGTTAGTAAGGTGTTGGGTTTGCACTATCAAATTAAGATTGTCTTTGGTTAGAATCCCATGTTATCATGTTTTTATTTTACTAGTGTGGTTTGTGGCTCTATAATATGAATGCCTATGTCTTTTAACAACAATAATCAAGTCTTCCAATGGACTTTTTAGTGAAACCCAATAGATAGCTTTATTTTCTCTTTGTTTACTCAAATATTGAATGCTTATGTCTTATCAATTTAGTAGGAAAGTATTCTAATGACTTGCTTATGACACCCCATAGAATATATTATGTTTAGTACCTTGGACACTGTAGCTTATTCACTTAAATCTCTGATAAATTGTGTGTCTGGTATGCACAGTCTGGTTAGCACAGTTAGTAAGGTGTTGGGTTTGCACTATCAAATTAAGACTGTTATTGGTTTGAATCCCATGTTATCATGTTTTTATTTTACTAGTGTTGTTTGTGGCTCTATAATATGAATGCCTATGTCTTTTAACAACAATAGTCAAGTCTTTCAATGGACTTTTTAGTGAAACCCAATAGATAGCTTTATTTTCTCTTTGTTTACTCAAATATTGAATGCTTATGTCTTATAAATTTAGTAGGAAAGTATTCTAATGACTTGCTTATGACACCCCATAGAATATATTATGTTTAGTACTTTGGACACTGTAGCTTATTCACTTAAATCTCTGATAAATTGTTAGTTTGGTATGCACAGTCTGGTTAGCACAGTTAGTAAGATGTTGGGTTTGCACTATCAAATTAAGACTGTCATTGGTTCGAATCCCATGTTATCATGTTTTTATTTTACTAGTGTGGTTTGTGGCTCTATAATATGAATGCCTATGTCTTTTAACAACAATAGTCAAGTCTTCCAATGGACTTTTTAGTGAAACCCAATAGATAGCTTTATTTTCTCTTTGTTTACTCAAATATTGAATGCTTATGTCTTATAAATTTAGTAGGAAAGTATTCTAATGACTTGCTTATGACACCCCATAGAATATATTATGTTTAGTACCTTGGACACTGTAGCTTATTCACTTAAATCTCTGATAAATTGTATGTCTGCTATGCACAGTCTGGTTAGCACAGTTAGTAAGGTGTTGGGATTGCACTATCAAATTAAGACTGTCATTGGTTCGAATCCCATGTTATCATGTTTTTATTTTACTAGTGTGGTTTGTGGCTCTATAATATGAATGCCTATGTCTGTTAACAACAATAGTCAAGTCTTCCAATTGACTTTTTAGTGAAACCCAATAGATAGCTTTATTTTCTCTTTGTTTACTCAAATATTGAATGCTTATGTCTTATAAATTTAGTAGGAAAGTATTCTAATGACTTGCTTATGACACCCCATAGAATATATTATGTTTAGTACCTTGGACACTGTAGCTTATTCACTTAAATCTCTGATAAATTGTGTGTCTGGTATGCACAGTCTGGTTAGTAAGGTGTTGGGTTTGCACTATCAAATTAAGACTGTTATTGGTTTGAATCCCATGTTATCATGTTTTTATTTTACTAGTGTTGTTTGTGGCTCTATAATATGAATGCCTATGTCTTTTAACAACAATAGTCAAGTCTTTCAATGGACTTTTTAGTGAAACCCAATAGATAGCTTTATTTTCTCTTTGTTTACTCAAATATTGAATGCTTATGTCTTATAAATTTAGTAGGAAAGTATTCTAATGACTTGCTTATGACACCCCATAGAATATATTATGTTTAGTACTTTGGACACTGTAGCTTATTCACTTAAATCTCTGATAAATTGTTAGTTTGGTATGCACAGTCTGGTTAGCACAGTTAGTAAGATGTTGGGTTTGCACTATCAAATTAAGACTGTCATTGGTTCGAATCCCATGTTATCATGTTTTTATTTTACTAGTGTGGTTTGTGGCTCTATAATATGAATGCCTATGTCTTTTAACAACAATAGTCAAGTCTTCCAATGGACTTTTTAGTGAAACCCAATAGATAGCTTTATTTTCTCTTTGTTTACTCAAATATTGAATGCTTATGTCTTATAAATTTAGTAGGAAAGTATTCTAATGACTTGCTTATGACACCCCATAGAATATATTATGTTTAGTACCTTGGACACTGTAGCTTATTCACTTAAATCTCTGATAAATTGTATGTCTGCTATGCACAGTCTGGTTAGCACAGTTAGTAAGGTGTTGGGATTGCACTATCAAATTAAGACTGTCATTGGTTCGAATCCCATGTTATCATGTTTTTATTTTACTAGTGTGGTGTTTGGCTCTATAATATGAATGCCTATGTCTTTTAACAACAATAGTCAAGTCTTCCAATGTACTTTTTAGTGAAACCCAATAGATAGCTTTATTTTCTCTTTGTTTACTCAAATATTGAATGCTTATGTCTTATAAATTTAGTAGGAAAGTATTCTAATGACTTGCTTATGACACCCCATAGAATATATTATGTTTAGTACCTTGGACACTGTAGCTTATTCACTTAAATCTCTGATAAACTGTATGTCTGGTATGCACAGTCTGGTTAGCACAGTTAGTAAGGTATTGGGATTGCACTATCAAATTAAAACTGTCATTGGTTCAAATCCCATGTTATCATGTTTTTATTTTACTAGTGTTGTTTGTGGCTCTATAATATGAATGCCTATGTCTTTTAACAACAATAGTCAAGTCTTCCAATGGACTTTTTAGTGAAACCCAATAGATAGCTTTATTTTCTCTTTGTTTACTCAAATATTGAATGCTTATGTCTTATAAATTTAGTAGGAAAGTATTCTAATGACTTGCTTATGACACCCCATAGAATATATTATGTTTAGTACTTTGGACACTGTAGCTTATTCACTTAAATCTCTGATAAATTGTTAGTTTGGTATGCACAGTCTGGTTAGCACAGTTAGTAAGTTGTTGGGTTTGCACTATCAAATTAAGACGGTCATTGGTTCGAATCCCATGTTATCATGTTTTTATTTTACTAGTGTTGTTTGTGGCTCTATAATATGAATGACTATGTCTGTTAACAACAATAGTCAAGTCTTCCAATGGACTTTTTATTGAAACCCAATAGATAGCTTTATTTTATCTTCGTTTACTCAAATATTGAATGCTTATGTCTTATAAATTTAGTAGGAAAGTATTCTAATGACTTGCTTATGACACCCCATAGAATATATTATGTTTAGTACCTTGGACACTGTAGCTTATTCCCTTAAATCTCTGATAAATTGTGTATCTGGTATGCACAGTCTGGTTAGCACAGTTTGTAAGGTGTTGGGTTTGCACTATCAAATTAAGACTGTCATTGGTTCGAATCCCATGTTATCATGTTTTTATTTTACTAGTGTGGTTTGTGGCTCTATAATATGAATGCCTATGTCTTTTAACAACAATAGTCAAGTCTTCCAATGGACTTTTTAGTGAAACCCAATAGATAGCTTTATTTTCTCTTTGTTTACTCAAATATTGAATGCTTATGTCTTATCAATTTAGTAGGAAAGTATTCTAATGACTTGCTTATGACACCCCATAGAATATATTATGTTTAGTACCTTGGACACTGTAGCTTATTCACTTAAATCTCTGATAAATTGTGTGTCTGGTATGCACAGTCTGGTTAGCACAGTTAGTAAGGTGTTGGGTTTGCACTATCAAATTAAGACTGTCATTGGTTTGAATCCCATGTTATCATGTTTTTATTTTACTAGTGTGGTGTTTGGCTCTATAATATGAATGCCTATGTCTGTTAACAACAATAGTCAAGTCTTCCAATGGACTTTTTAATGAAACCCAATAGATAGCTTTATTTTATTTTCGTTTACTCAAATATTGAATGCTTATGTCTTATAAATTTAGTAGGAAAGTATTATAATGACTTGCTTATGACACCCCATAGAATATATTATGTTTAGTACCTTGGACACTGTAGCTTATTCACTTAAATCTCTGTTAAATTGTGGGTCTGGTATGCACGGTCTGGTTAGCACAGTTAGTAAGGTGTTGGGTTTGCACTATCAAATTAAGACTGTCATTGGTTCGAATCCCATGTTATCATGTTTTTATTTTACTAGTGTGGTTTGTGGCTCTATAATATGAATGCCTATGTCTTTAAACAACAATAGTCAAGTCTTCCAATGGACTTTTTAGTGAAACCCAATAGATAGCTTCATTTTCTCTTTGTTTACTCAAATATTGAATGCTTATGTCTTATAAATTTAGTAGGAACGTATTCTAATGACTTGCTTTTGACACCCCATAGAATATATTGTTTAGTACCTTGGACACTGTAGCTTATTCACTTAAATCTATGATAAATTGCATGTCTGGTATGCACAGTCTGGTTAGCACAGTTAGTAATGTGTTGGGTTTGCACTATCAAATTAAGATTGTCATTGGTTAGAATCCCATGTTATCATGTTTTTATTTTACTAGTGTGGTTTGTGGCTCTATAATATGAATGCCTATGTCTTTTAACAACAATAATCAAGTCTTCCAATGGACTTTTTAGTGAAACCCAATAGATAGCTTTATTTTTTCTTTGTTTACTCAAATATTGAATGCTTATGTCTTAGAAATTTAGTAGGAAAGTATTCTAATGACTTGCTTATGACACCCCATAGAATATATTATGTTTAGTACCTTGGACACTGTAGCTTATTCCCTTAAATTTCTGATAAATTGTGTATCTGGTATGCACAGTCTGGTTAGCACAGTTTGTAAGGTGTTGGGTTTGCACTATCAAATTAAGACTGTCATTGGTTTGAATCCCATGTTATCATGTTTTTATTTTACTAGTGTGGTTTGTGGCTCTATAATATGAATGCCTATGTCTGTTAACAACAATAGTCAAGTCTTCCAATGGACTTTTTATTGAAACCCAATAGATAGCTTTATTTTCTCTTTGTTTACTTAAATATTGAATGCTTATGTCTTATAAATTTAGTAGTAAAGTATTCTAATGACTTGCTTATGACACCCCATAGAATATATTATGTTTAGTACCTTGGACACTGTAGCTTATTCACTTAAATCTATGATAAATTGCGTGTCTGGAATGCACAGTCTGGATAGCACAGTTAGTAAGGTGTTGGGTTTGCACTATCAAATTAAAACTGTCATTGGTTCGAATCCCATGTTATCATGTTTTTAATTTACTAGTGTGGTTTGTGGCTCTATAATATGAATACCTATGTCTTCTAACATCAATAGTCAAGTCTTCCAATGGACTTTTTAGTGAAACCCAATAGATAGCTTCATTTTCTCTTTGTTTACTCAAATATTGAATGCTTATGTCTTATAAATTTAGTAGGAACGTATTCTAATGACTTGCTTATGACACCCCATAGAATATATTGTTTAGTACCTTGGACACTGTAGCTTATTCACTTAAATCTATGATAAATTGCTTGTCTGGTATGCACAGTCTGGTTAGCACAGTTAGTAAGGTGTTGGGTTTGCACTATCAAATTAAGATTGTCTTTGGTTAGAATCCCATGTTATCATGTTTTTATTTTACTAGTGTGGTTTGTGGCTCTATAATATGAATGCCTATGTCTTTTAACAACAATAATCAAGTCTTCCAATGGACTTTTTAGTGAAACCCAATAGATAGCTTTATTTTCTCTTTGTTTACTCAAATATTGAATGCTTATGTCTTATCAATTTAGTAGGAAAGTATTCTAATGACTTGCTTATGACACCCCATAGAATATATTATGTTTAGTACCTTGGACACTGTAGCTTATTCCCTTAAATTTCTGATAAATTGTGTATCTGGTATGCACAGTCTGGTTAGCACAGTTTGTAAGGTGTTGGGTTTGCACTATCAAATTAAGACTGTCATTGGTTCGAATCCCATGTTATCATGTTTTTATTTTACTAGTGTGGTTTGTGGCTCTATAATATGAATGCCTATGTCTGTTAACAACAATAGTCAAGTCTTCCAATGGACTTTTTATTGAAACCCAATAGATAGCTTTATTTTATCTTCGTTTACTCAAATATTGAATGCTTATGTCTTATAAATTTAGTAGTAAAGTATTCTAATGACTTGCTTATGACACCCCATAGAATATATTATGTTTAGTACCTTGGACACTGTAGCTTATTCACTTAAATCTCTGATAAAGTGTATGTCTGGTATGAACAGTCTGGTTAGCACAGTTGGTAAGGTGTTGGGATTGCATTATCAAATTGAGACTGTCATTGGTTCAAATCCCATGTTATCATGTTTTTATTTTACTAGTGTTGTTTGTGGCTCTATAATATGAATGCCTATGTCTTTTAACAACAATAGTCAAGTCTTTCAATGGACTTTTTAGTGAAACCCAATAGATAGCTTTATTTTCTCTTTGTTTACTCAAATATTGAATGCTTATGTCTTATAAATTTAGTAGTAAAGTATTCTAATGACTTGCTTATGACACCCCATAGAATATATTATGTTTAGTACTTTGGACACTGTAGCTTATTCACTTAAATCTCTGATAAATTGTTAGTTTGGTATGCACAGTCTGGTTAGCACAGTTAGTAAGATGTTGGGTTTGCACTATCAAATTAAGACTGTCATTGGTTCGGATCCCATGTTATCATGTTTTTATTTTACTAGTGTGGTTTGTGGCTCTATAATATGAATGCCTATGTCTGTTAACAACAATAGTCAAGTCTTCCAATTGACTTTTTAGTGAAACCCAATAGATAGCTTTATTTTCTCTTTGTTTACTCAAATATTGAATGCTTATGTCTTATAAATTTAGTAGGAAAGTATTCTAATGACTTGCTTATGACACCCCATAGAATATATTATGTTTAGTACCTTGGACACTGTAGCTTATTCACTTAAATCTCTGATAAATTGTATGTCTGGTATGCACAGTCTGGTTAGCACAGTTAGTAAGGTGTTGGGATTGCACTATCAAATTAAGACTGTCATTGGTTCGAATCCCATGTTATCATGTTTTTATTTTACTAGTGTGGTTTGTGGCTCTATAATATGAATGCCTATGTCTGTTAACAACAATAGTCAAGTCTTCCAATTGACTTTTTAGTGAAACCCAATAGATAGCTTTATTTTCTCTTTGTTTACTCAAATATTGAATGCTTATGTCTTATAAATTTAGTAGGAATGTATTCTAATGACTTGCTTATGACACCCCATAGAATATATTATGTTTAGTACCTTGGACACTGTAGCTTATTCACTTAAATCTCTGATAAATTGTGTGTCTGGTATGCACAGTCTGGTTAGTAAGGTGTTGGGTTTGCACTATCAAATTAAGACTGTCATTGGTTTGAATCCCATGTTATCATGTTTTTATTTTACTAGTGTGGTGTTTGGCTCTATAATATGAATGCCTATGTCTTTTAACAACAATAGTCAAGTCTTCCAATTGACTTTTTAGTGAAACCCAATAGATAGCTTTATTTTCTCTTTGTTTACTCAAATATTGAATGCTTATGTCTTATAAATTTAGTAGGAAAGTATTCTAATGACTTTCTTATGACACCCCATAGAATATATTATGTTTAGTACCTTGGACACTGTAGCTTATTCACTTAAATCTCTGATAAATTGGGTGTCTGGTATGCACAGTCTGGTTAGCACAGTTAGTAAGGTGTTGGGTTTGCACTATCAAATTAAGGCTGTCATTGGTTCAAATCCCTTGTTATCATGTTTTTATTTTACTAGTGTGGTTTGTGGCTCTATAATATGAATGCCTATGTCTTTTAACAACAATAATCAAGTCTTCCAATGTACTTTTTAGTGAAACCCAATAGATAGCTTTATTTTCTCTTTGTTTACTCAAATATTGAATGCTTATGTCTTATAAATTTAGTAGGAAAGTATTCTAATGACTTGCTTATGACACCCCATAGAATATATTATGTTTAGTACCTTGGACACTGTAGCTTATTCACTTAAATCTCTGATAAACTGTATGTCTGGTATGCACAGTCTGGTTAGCACAGTTAGTAAGGTATTGGGATTGCACTATCAAATTAAAACTGTCATTGGTTCAAATCCCATGTTATCATGTTTTTATTTTACTAGTGTTGTTTGTGGCTCTATAATATGAATGCCTATGTCTTTTAACAACAATAGTCAAGTCTTCCAATGGACTTTTTAGTGAAACCCAATAGATAGCTTTATTTTCTCTTTGCTTACTCAAATATTGAATGCTTATGTCTTATCAATTTAGTAGGAAAGTATTCTAATGACTTGCTTATGACACCCCATAGAATATATTATGTTTAGTACCTTGGACACTGTAGCTTATTCACTTAAGTCTCTGATAAATTGTGTGTCTGGTATGCACAGTCTGGTTAGCACAGTTAGTAAGGTGTTGGGTTTGCACTATCAAATTAAGACTGTCATTTGTTAGAATCCCATGTTATCATGTTTTTATTTTACTAGAGTGGTGTTTGGCTCTATAATATGAATGCCTATGTCTTTTAACAACAATAGTCAAGTCTTCCAATGGACTTTTTAGTGAAACCCAATAGATAGCTTTATTTTCTCTTTGTTTACTTAAATATTGAATGCTTATGTCTTATAAATTTAGTAGGAAAGTATTCTAATGACTTGCTTATGACACCCCATAGAATATATTATGTTTAGTACCTTGGACACTGTAGCTTATTCACTTAAATCTCTGATAAATTGTATGTCTGGTATGCACAGTCTGCTTAGCACAGTTAATAAGGTTTTGGGTTTGCACTATCAAATTAAGACTGTCATTGGTTTGAATCCCATGTTATCATGTTTTTATTTTACTAGTGTGGTTTGTGGCTCTATAATATGAATGCCTATGTGTTTTAACAACAACAGTCAAGTCTTCCAATAGACTTTTTAGTGAAACCCAATAGATAGCTTTATTTTATCTTCGTTTACTCAAATATTGAATGCTTATGTCTTATAAATTTAGTAGGAAAGTATTCTAATGACTTGCTTATGACACCCCATAGAATATATTATGTTTAGTACTTTGGACACTGTAGCTTATTCACTTAAATCTCTGATAAATTGTTAGTTTGGTATGCACAGTCTGGTTAGCACAGTTAGTAAGATGTTGGGTTTGCACTGTCAAATTAAGACTGTCATTGGTTCGAATCCTATGTTATCATGTTTTTATTTTACTAGTGTGGTTTGTGGCTCTATAATATGAATGCCTATGTCTTTTAACAACAATAGTCAAGTCTTCCAATGGACTTTTTAGTGAAACCCAATAGATAGCTTTATTTTCTCTTTGTTTACTCAAATATTGAATGCTTATGTCTTATAAATTTAGTAGTAAAGTATTCTAATGACTTGCTTATGACACCCCATAGAATATATTATGTTTAGTACCTTGGACACTGTAGCTTATTCACTTAAATCTCTGATAAATTGTATATCTGGTATGCACAGTCTGGTTAGCACAGTTAGTAAGGTGTTGGGATTGCACTATCAAATTAAGACTGTCATTGGTTCGAATCCCATGTTATCATGTTTTTATTTTACTAGTGTGGTTTGTGGCTCTATAATATGAATGCCTATGTCTGTTAACAACAATAGTCAAGTCTTCCAATTGACTTTTTAGTGAAACCCAATAGATAGCTTTATTTTCTCTTTGTTTACTCAAATATTGAATGCTTATGTCTTATAAATTTAGTAGGAAAGTATTCTAATGACTTGCTTATGACACCCCATAGAATATATTATGTTTAGTACCTTGGACACTGTAGCTTATTCACTTAAATCTCTGATAAATTGTGTGTCTGGTATGCACAGTCTGGTTAGTAAGGTGTTGGGTTTGCACTATCAAATTAAGACTGTCATTGGTTTGAATCCCATGTTATCATGTTTTTATTTTACTAGTGTGGTGTTTGGCTCTATAATATGAATGCCTATGTCTTTTAACAACAATAGTCAAGTCTTCCAATTGACTTTTTAGTGAAACCCAATAGATAGCTTTATTTTCTCTTTGTTTACTAAAATATTGAATGCTTATGTCTTATAAATTTAGTAGGAAAGTATTCTAATGACTTGCTTATGACACCCCATAGAATATATTATGTTTAGTACCTTGGACACAGTAGCTTATTCACTTAAATCTCTGATAAATTGTGTGTCTGGTATGCACAGTCTGGTTAGCACAGTTAGTAAGGTGTTGGGTTTGCACTATCAAATTAAGGCTGTCATTGGTTCAAATCCCTTGCTATCATGTTTTTATTTTACTAGTGTGGTTTGTGGCTCTATAATATGAATGCCTATGTCTTTTAACAACAATAATCAAGTCTTCCAATGTACTTTTTAGTGAAACCCAATAAATAGCTTTATTTTCTCTTTGTTTACTCAAATATTGAATGCTTATGTCTTATAAATTTAGTAGGAAAGTATTCTAATGACTTGCTTATGACACCCCATAGAATATATTATGTTTAGTCCCTTGGACACTGTAGCTTATTCACTTAAATCTCTGACAAATTGGATTTCTGGTATGCACAGTCTGGTTAGCACAGTTAGTAAGGTGTTGGGTTTGCACTATCAAATTAAGACTGTCATTGGTTCGAATCCCATGTTATCATGTTTTTATTTTACTAGTGTGGTTTGTGGCTCTATAATATGAATGACTATGTCTGTTAACAACAATAGTCAAGTCTTCCAATGGACTTTTTATTGAAACCCAATAGATAGCTTTATTTTATCTTCGTTTACTCAAATATTGAATGCTTATGTCTTATAAATTTAGTAGGAAAGTATTCTAATGACTTGCTTATGACACCCCATAGAATATATTATGTTTAGTACCTTGGACACTGTAGCTTATTCCCTTAAATCTCTGATAAATTGTGTATCTGGTATGCACAGTCTGGTTAGCACAGTTTGTAAGGTGTTGGGTTTGCACTATCAAATTAAGACTGTCATTGGTTCGAATCCCATGTTATCATGTTTTTATTTTACTAGTGTGGTTTGTGGCTCTATAATATGAATGCCTATGTCTTTTAACAACAATAGTCAAGTCTTCCAATGGACTTTTTAGTGAAACCCAATAGATAGCTTTATTTTCTCTTTGTTTACTCAAATATTGAATGCTTATGTCTTATAAATTTAGTAGGAAAGTATTCTAATGACTTGCTTATGACACCCCATAGAATATATTATGTTTAGTACCTTGGACACTGTAGCTTATTCACTTAAATCTCTGATAAATTGTATGTCTGCTATGCACAGTCTGGTTAGCACAGTTAGTAAGGTGTTGGGATTGCACTATCAAATTAAGACTGTCATTGGTTCGAATCCCATGTTATCATGTTTTTATTTTACTAGTGTGGTGTTTGGCTCTATAATATGAATGCCTATGTCTTTTAACAACAATAGTCAAGTCTTCCAATGTACTTTTTAGTGAAACCCAATAGATAGCTTTATTTTCTCTTTGTTTACTCAAATATTGAATGCTTATGTCTTATAAATTTAGTAGGAAAGTATTCTAATGACTTGCTTATGACACCCCATAGAATATATTATGTTTAGTACCTTGGACACTGTAGCTTATTCACTTAAATCTCTGATAAACTGTATGTCTGGTATGCACAGTCTGGTTAGCACAGTTAGTAAGGTATTGGGATTGCACTATCAAATTAAAACTGTCATTGGTTCAAATCCCATGTTATCATGTTTTTATTTTACTAGTGTTGTTTGTGGCTCTATAATATGAATGCCTATGTCTTTTAACAACAATAGTCAAGTCTTCCAATGGACTTTTTAGTGAAACCCAATAGATAGCTTTATTTTCTCTTTGTTTACTCAAATATTGAATGCTTATGTCTTATAAATTTAGTAGGAAAGTATTCTAATGACTTGCTTATGACACCCCATAGAATATATTATGTTTAGTACTTTGGACACTGTAGCTTATTCACTTAAATCTCTGATAAATTGTTAGTTTGGTATGCACAGTCTGGTTAGCACAGTTAGTAAGTTGTTGGGTTTGCACTATCAAATTAAGACGGTCATTGGTTCGAATCCCATGTTATCATGTTTTTATTTTACTAGTGTTGTTTGTGGCTCTATAATATGAATGACTATGTCTGTTAACAACAATAGTCAAGTCTTCCAATGGACTTTTTATTGAAACCCAATAGATAGCTTTATTTTATCTTCGTTTACTCAAATATTGAA
The DNA here is from genome assembly GCF_028390025.1 of Pseudophryne corroboree. Lineage (NCBI taxonomy): Eukaryota > Metazoa > Chordata > Amphibia > Anura > Myobatrachidae > Pseudophryne > Pseudophryne corroboree. The sequence continues at coordinate 648,033,119 of NC_086445.1, forward strand.
TGCTTATGTCTTATAAATTTAGTAGGAAAGTATTCTAATGACTTGCTTATGACACCCCATAGAATATATTATGTTTAGTACCTTGGACACTGTAGCTTATTCCCTTAAATCTCTGATAAATTGTGTATCTGGTATGCACAGTCTGGTTAGCACAGTTTGTAAGGTGTTGGGTTTGCACTATCAAATTAAGACTGTCATTGGTTCGAATCCCATGTTATCATGTTTTTATTTTACTAGTGTGGTTTGTGGCTCTATAATATGAATGCCTATGTCTTTTAACAACAATAGTCAAGTCTTCCAATGGACTTTTTAGTGAAACCCAATAGATAGCTTTATTTTCTCTTTGTTTACTCAAATATTGAATGCTTATGTCTTATCAATTTAGTAGGAAAGTATTCTAATGACTTGCTTATGACACCCCATAGAATATATTATGTTTAGTACCTTGGACACTGTAGCTTATTCACTTAAATCTCTGATAAATTGTGTGTCTGGTATGCACAGTCTGGTTAGCACAGTTAGTAAGGTGTTGGGTTTGCACTATCAAATTAAGACTGTCATTGGTTTGAATCCCATGTTATCATGTTTTTATTTTACTAGTGTGGTGTTTGGCTCTATAATATGAATGCCTATGTCTGTTAACAACAATAGTCAAGTCTTCCAATGGACTTTTTAATGAAACCCAATAGATAGCTTTATTTTATTTTCGTTTACTCAAATATTGAATGCTTATGTCTTATAAATTTAGTAGGAAAGTATTATAATGACTTGCTTATGACACCCCATAGAATATATTATGTTTAGTACCTTGGACACTGTAGCTTATTCACTTAAATCTCTGTTAAATTGTGGGTCTGGTATGCACGGTCTGGTTAGCACAGTTAGTAAGGTGTTGGGTTTGCACTATCAAATTAAGACTGTCATTGGTTCGAATCCCATGTTACCATGTTTTTATTTTACTAGTGTGGTTTGTGGCTCTATAATATGAATGCCTATGTCTTTAAACAACAATAGTCAAGTCTTCCAATGGACTTTTTAGTGAAACCCAATAGATAGCTTCATTTTCTCTTTGTTTACTCAAATATTGAATGCTTATGTCTTATAAATTTAGTAGGAACGTATTCTAATGACTTGCTTTTGACACCCCATAGAATATATTGTTTAGTACCTTGGACACTGTAGCTTATTCACTTAAATCTATGATAAATTGCATGTCTGGTATGCACAGTCTGGTTAGCACAGTTAGTAATGTGTTGGGTTTGCACTATCAAATTAAGATTGTCATTGGTTAGAATCCCATGTTATCATGTTTTTATTTTACTAGTGTGGTTTGTGGCTCTATAATATGAATGCCTATGTCTTTTAACAACAATAATCAAGTCTTCCAATGGACTTTTTAGTGAAACCCAATAGATAGCTTTATTTTTTCTTTGTTTACTCAAATATTGAATGCTTATGTCTTAGAAATTTAGTAGGAAAGTATTCTAATGACTTGCTTATGACACCCCATAGAATATATTATGTTTAGTACCTTGGACACTGTAGCTTATTCCCTTAAATTTCTGATAAATTGTGTATCTGGTATGCACAGTCTGGTTAGCACAGTTTGTAAGGTGTTGGGTTTGCACTATCAAATTAAGACTGTCATTGGTTTGAATCCCATGTTATCATGTTTTTATTTTACTAGTGTGGTTTGTGGCTCTATAATATGAATGCCTATGTCTGTTAACAACAATAGTCAAGTCTTCCAATGGACTTTTTATTGAAACCCAATAGATAGCTTTATTTTCTCTTTGTTTACTTAAATATTGAATGCTTATGTCTTATAAATTTAGTAGTAAAGTATTCTAATGACTTGCTTATGACACCCCATAGAATATATTATGTTTAGTACCTTGGACACTGTAGCTTATTCACTTAAATCTATGATAAATTGCGTGTCTGGAATGCACAGTCTGGATAGCACAGTTAGTAAGGTGTTGGGTTTGCACTATCAAATTAAAACTGTCATTGGTTCGAATCCCATGTTATCATGTTTTTAATTTACTAGTGTGGTTTGTGGCTCTATAATATGAATACCTATGTCTTCTAACATCAATAGTCAAGTCTTCCAATGGACTTTTTAGTGAAACCCAATAGATAGCTTCATTTTCTCTTTGTTTACTCAAATATTGAATGCTTATGTCTTATAAATTTAGTAGGAACGTATTCTAATGACTTGCTTATGACACCCCATAGAATATATTGTTTAGTACCTTGGACACTGTAGCTTATTCACTTAAATCTATGATAAATTGCTTGTCTGGTATGCACAGTCTGGTTAGCACAGTTAGTAAGGTGTTGGGTTTGCACTATCAAATTAAGATTGTCTTTGGTTAGAATCCCATGTTATCATGTTTTTATTTTACTAGTGTGGTTTGTGGCTCTATAATATGAATGCCTATGTCTTTTAACAACAATAATCAAGTCTTCCAATGGACTTTTTAGTGAAACCCAATAGATAGCTTTATTTTCTCTTTGTTTACTCAAATATTGAATGCTTATGTCTTATCAATTTAGTAGGAAAGTATTCTAATGACTTGCTTATGACACCCCATAGAATATATTATGTTTAGTACCTTGGACACTGTAGCTTATTCCCTTAAATTTCTGATAAATTGTGTATCTGGTATGCACAGTCTGGTTAGCACAGTTTGTAAGGTGTTGGGTTTGCACTATCAAATTAAGACTGTCATTGGTTCGAATCCCATGTTATCATGTTTTTATTTTACTAGTGTGGTTTGTGGCTCTATAATATGAATGCCTATGTCTGTTAACAACAATAGTCAAGTCTTCCAATGGACTTTTTATTGAAACCCAATAGATAGCTTTATTTTATCTTCGTTTACTCAAATATTGAATGCTTATGTCTTATAAATTTAGTAGTAAAGTATTCTAATGACTTGCTTATGACACCCCATAGAATATATTATGTTTAGTACCTTGGACACTGTAGCTTATTCACTTAAATCTCTGATAAAGTGTATGTCTGGTATGAACAGTCTGGTTAGCACAGTTGGTAAGGTGTTGGGATTGCATTATCAAATTGAGACTGTCATTGGTACAAATCCCATGTTATCATGTTTTTATTTTACTAGTGTTGTTTGTGGCTCTATAATATGAATGCCTATGTCTTTTAACAACAATAGTCAAGTCTTTCAATGGACTTTTTAGTGAAACCCAATAGATAGCTTTATTTTCTCTTTGTTTACTCAAATATTGAATGCTTATGTCTTATAAATTTAGTAGTAAAGTATTCTAATGACTTGCTTATGACACCCCATAGAATATATTATGTTTAGTACTTTGGACACTGTAGCTTATTCACTTAAATCTCTGATAAATTGTTAGTTTGGTATGCACAGTCTGGTTAGCACAGTTAGTAAGATGTTGGGTTTGCACTATCAAATTAAGACTGTCATTGGTTCGGATCCCATGTTATCATGTTTTTATTTTACTAGTGTGGTTTGTGGCTCTATAATATGAATGCCTATGTCTGTTAACAACAATAGTCAAGTCTTCCAATTGACTTTTTAGTGAAACCCAATAGATAGCTTTATTTTCTCTTTGTTTACTCAAATATTGAATGCTTATGTCTTATAAATTTAGTAGGAAAGTATTCTAATGACTTGCTTATGACACCCCATAGAATATATTATGTTTAGTACCTTGGACACTGTAGCTTATTCACTTAAATCTCTGATAAATTGTATGTCTGGTATGCACAGTCTGGTTAGCACAGTTAGTAAGGTGTTGGGATTGCACTATCAAATTAAGACTGTCATTGGTTCGAATCCCATGTTATCATGTTTTTATTTTACTAGTGTGGTTTGTGGCTCTATAATATGAATGCCTATGTCTGTTAACAACAATAGTCAAGTCTTCCAATTGACTTTTTAGTGAAACCCAATAGATAGCTTTATTTTCTCTTTGTTTACTCAAATATTGAATGCTTATGTCTTATAAATTTAGTAGGAATGTATTCTAATGACTTGCTTATGACACCCCATAGAATATATTATGTTTAGTACCTTGGACACTGTAGCTTATTCACTTAAATCTCTGATAAATTGTGTGTCTGGTATGCACAGTCTGGTTAGTAAGGTGTTGGGTTTGCACTATCAAATTAAGACTGTCATTGGTTTGAATCCCATGTTATCATGTTTTTATTTTACTAGTGTGGTGTTTGGCTCTATAATATGAATGCCTATGTCTTTTAACAACAATAGTCAAGTCTTCCAATTGACTTTTTAGTGAAACCCAATAGATAGCTTTATTTTCTCTTTGTTTACTCAAATATTGAATGCTTATGTCTTATAAATTTAGTAGGAAAGTATTCTAATGACTTTCTTATGACACCCCATAGAATATATTATGTTTAGTACCTTGGACACTGTAGCTTATTCACTTAAATCTCTGATAAATTGGGTGTCTGGTATGCACAGTCTGGTTAGCACAGTTAGTAAGGTGTTGGGTTTGCACTATCAAATTAAGGCTGTCATTGGTTCAAATCCCTTGTTATCATGTTTTTATTTTACTAGTGTGGTTTGTGGCTCTATAATATGAATGCCTATGTCTTTTAACAACAATAATCAAGTCTTCCAATGTACTTTTTAGTGAAACCCAATAGATAGCTTTATTTTCTCTTTGTTTACTCAAATATTGAATGCTTATGTCTTATAAATTTAGTAGGAAAGTATTCTAATGACTTGCTTATGACACCCCATAGAATATATTATGTTTAGTACCTTGGACACTGTAGCTTATTCACTTAAATCTCTGATAAACTGTATGTCTGGTATGCACAGTCTGGTTAGCACAGTTAGTAAGGTATTGGGATTGCACTATCAAATTAAAACTGTCATTGGTTCAAATCCCATGTTATCATGTTTTTATTTTACTAGTGTTGTTTGTGGCTCTATAATATGAATGCCTATGTCTTTTAACAACAATAGTCAAGTCTTCCAATGGACTTTTTAGTGAAACCCAATAGATAGCTTTATTTTCTCTTTGCTTACTCAAATATTGAATGCTTATGTCTTATCAATTTAGTAGGAAAGTATTCTAATGACTTGCTTATGACACCCCATAGAATATATTATGTTTAGTACCTTGGACACTGTAGCTTATTCACTTAAGTCTCTGATAAATTGTGTGTCTGGTATGCACAGTCTGGTTAGCACAGTTAGTAAGGTGTTGGGTTTGCACTATCAAATTAAGACTGTCATTTGTTAGAATCCCATGTTATCATGTTTTTATTTTACTAGAGTGGTGTTTGGCTCTATAATATGAATGCCTATGTCTTTTAACAACAATAGTCAAGTCTTCCAATGGACTTTTTAGTGAAACCCAATAGATAGCTTTATTTTCTCTTTGTTTACTTAAATATTGAATGCTTATGTCTTATAAATTTAGTAGGAAAGTATTCTAATGACTTGCTTATGACACCCCATAGAATATATTATGTTTAGTACCTTGGACACTGTAGCTTATTCACTTAAATCTCTGATAAATTGTATGTCTGGTATGCACAGTCTGCTTAGCACAGTTAATAAGGTTTTGGGTTTGCACTATCAAATTAAGACTGTCATTGGTTTGAATCCCATGTTATCATGTTTTTATTTTACTAGTGTGGTTTGTGGCTCTATAATATGAATGCCTATGTGTTTTAACAACAACAGTCAAGTCTTCCAATAGACTTTTTAGTGAAACCCAATAGATAGCTTTATTTTATCTTCGTTTACTCAAATATTGAATGCTTATGTCTTATAAATTTAGTAGGAAAGTATTCTAATGACTTGCTTATGACACCCCATAGAATATATTATGTTTAGTACTTTGGACACTGTAGCTTATTCACTTAAATCTCTGATAAATTGTTAGTTTGGTATGCACAGTCTGGTTAGCACAGTTAGTAAGATGTTGGGTTTGCACTGTCAAATTAAGACTGTCATTGGTTCGAATCCTATGTTATCATGTTTTTATTTTACTAGTGTGGTTTGTGGCTCTATAATATGAATGCCTATGTCTTTTAACAACAATAGTCAAGTCTTCCAATGGACTTTTTAGTGAAACCCAATAGATAGCTTTATTTTCTCTTTGTTTACTCAAATATTGAATGCTTATGTCTTATAAATTTAGTAGTAAAGTATTCTAATGACTTGCTTATGACACCCCATAGAATATATTATGTTTAGTACCTTGGACACTGTAGCTTATTCACTTAAATCTCTGATAAATTGTATATCTGGTATGCACAGTCTGGTTAGCACAGTTAGTAAGGTGTTGGGATTGCACTATCAAATTAAGACTGTCATTGGTTCGAATCCCATGTTATCATGTTTTTATTTTACTAGTGTGGTTTGTGGCTCTATAATATGAATGCCTATGTCTGTTAACAACAATAGTCAAGTCTTCCAATTGACTTTTTAGTGAAACCCAATAGATAGCTTTATTTTCTCTTTGTTTACTCAAATATTGAATGCTTATGTCTTATAAATTTAGTAGGAAAGTATTCTAATGACTTGCTTATGACACCCCATAGAATATATTATGTTTAGTACCTTGGACACTGTAGCTTATTCACTTAAATCTCTGATAAATTGTGTGTCTGGTATGCACAGTCTGGTTAGTAAGGTGTTGGGTTTGCACTATCAAATTAAGACTGTCATTGGTTTGAATCCCATGTTATCATGTTTTTATTTTACTAGTGTGGTGTTTGGCTCTATAATATGAATGCCTATGTCTTTTAACAACAATAGTCAAGTCTTCCAATTGACTTTTTAGTGAAACCCAATAGATAGCTTTATTTTCTCTTTGTTTACTAAAATATTGAATGCTTATGTCTTATAAATTTAGTAGGAAAGTATTCTAATGACTTGCTTATGACACCCCATAGAATATATTATGTTTAGTACCTTGGACACAGTAGCTTATTCACTTAAATCTCTGATAAATTGTGTGTCTGGTATGCACAGTCTGGTTAGCACAGTTAGTAAGGTGTTGGGTTTGCACTATCAAATTAAGGCTGTCATTGGTTCAAATCCCTTGCTATCATGTTTTTATTTTACTAGTGTGGTTTGTGGCTCTATAATATGAATGCCTATGTCTTTTAACAACAATAATCAAGTCTTCCAATGTACTTTTTAGTGAAACCCAATAAATAGCTTTATTTTCTCTTTGTTTACTCAAATATTGAATGCTTATGTCTTATAAATTTAGTAGGAAAGTATTCTAATGACTTGCTTATGACACCCCATAGAATATATTATGTTTAGTCCCTTGGACACTGTAGCTTATTCACTTAAATCTCTGACAAATTGGATTTCTGGTATGCACAGTCTGGTTAGCACAGTTAGTAAGGTGTTGGGTTTGCACTATCAAATTAAGACTGTCATTGGTTCGAATCCCATGTTATCATGTTTTTATTTTACTAGTGTGGTTTGTGGCTCTATAATATGAATGACTATGTCTGTTAACAACAATAGTCAAGTCTTCCAATGGACTTTTTATTGAAACCCAATAGATAGCTTTATTTTATCTTCGTTTACTCAAATATTGAATGCTTATGTCTTATAAATTTAGTAGGAAAGTATTCTAATGACTTGCTTATGACACCCCATAGAATATATTATGTTTAGTACCTTGGACACTGTAGCTTATTCCCTTAAATCTCTGATAAATTGTGTATCTGGTATGCACAGTCTGGTTAGCACAGTTTGTAAGGTGTTGGGTTTGCACTATCAAATTAAGACTGTCATTGGTTCGAATCCCATGTTATCATGTTTTTATTTTACTAGTGTGGTTTGTGGCTCTATAATATGAATGCCTATGTCTTTTAACAACAATAGTCAAGTCTTCCAATGGACTTTTTAGTGAAACCCAATAGATAGCTTTATTTTCTCTTTGTTTACTCAAATATTGAATGCTTATGTCTTATCAATTTAGTAGGAAAGTATTCTAATGACTTGCTTATGACACCCCATAGAATATATTATGTTTAGTACCTTGGACACTGTAGCTTATTCACTTAAATCTCTGATAAATTGTGTGTCTGGTATGCACAGTCTGGTTAGCACAGTTAGTAAGGTGTTGGGTTTGCACTATCAAATTAAGACTGTTGTTGGTTTGAATCCCATGTTATCATGTTTTTATTTTACTAGTGTGGTGTTTGGCTCTATAATATGAATGCCTATGTCTTTTAACAACAATAATCAAGTCTTCCAATGTACTTTTTAGTGAAACCCAATAGATAGCTTTATTTTCTATTTGTTTACTCAAATATTGAATGCTTATGTCTTATAAATTTAGTAGGAAAGTATTCTAATAACTTGCTTATGACACCCCATAGAATATATTATGTTTAGTACCTTGGACACTGTAGCTTATTCACTTAAATCTCTGATAAACTGTATGTCTGGTATGCACAGTCTGGTTAGCACAGTTAGTAAGGTGTTGGGATTGCACTATCAAATTAAAACTGTCATTGGTTCAAATCCCATGTTATCATGTTTTTATTTTACTAGTGTTGTTTGTGGCTCTATAATATGAATGCCTATGTCTTTTAACAACAATAGTCAAGTCTTCCAATGGACTTTTTAGTGAAACCCAATAGATAGCTTTATTTTCTCTTTGTTTACTCAAATATTGAATGCTTATGTCTTATCAATTTAGTAGGAAAGTATTCTAATGACTTGCTTATGACACCCCATAGAATATATTATGTTTAGTACCTTGGACACTGTAGCTTATTCACTTAAATCTCTGATAAATTGTTAGTTTGGTATGCACAGTCTGGTTAGCACAGTTAGTAAGGTGTTGGGTTTGCACTATCAAATTAAGACTGTCATTGGTTTGAAGCCCATGTTATCATGTTTTTATTTTACTAGTGTGGTGTTTGGCTCTATAATATGAATGCCTATGTCTGTTAACAACAATAGTCAAGTCTTCCAAAGGACTTTTTAATGAAACCCAATAGATAGCTTTATTTTATCTTCGTTTACTCAAATATTGAATGCTTATGTCTTATAAATTTAGTAGGAACGTATTATAATGACTTGCTTATGACACCCCATAGAATATATTGTTTAGTACCTTGGACACTGTAGCTTATTCACTTAAATCTATGATAAATTGCGTGTCTGGTATGCACAGTCTGGATAGCACAGTTAGTAAAGTGTTGGGTTTGCACTATCAAATTAAAACTGTCATTGGTTCGAATCCCATGTTATCATGTTTTTATTTTACTAGTGTGGTTTGTGGCTGTATAATATGAATACCTATGTCTTCTAACATCAATAGTCAAGTCTTCCAATGGACTTTTTAGTGAAACCCAATAGATAGCTTCATTTTCTCTTTGTTTACTCAAATATTGAATGCTTATGTCTTATAAATTTAGTAGGAACGTATTCTAATGACTTGCTTATGACACCCCATAGAATATATTATGTTTAGTACCTTGGACACTGTAGCTTATTCACTTAAATCTCTGACAAATTGAATTTCTGGTATGAACAGTCTGGTTAGCACAGTTGGTAAGGTGTTGGGATTGCATTATCAAATTGAGACTGTTATTGGTTCAAATCCCATGTTATCATGTTTTTATTTTACTAGTGTTGTTTGTGGCTCTATAATATGAATGCCTATGTCTTTTAACAACAATGGTCAAGTCTTCCAATGGAATTTTTAGTGAAACCCAATAGATAGCTTTATTTTCTCTTTGTTTACTCAAATATTGAATGCTTATGTCTTATAAATTTAATAGGAAAGTATTCTAATGACTTGCTTATGACACCCCATAGAATATATTATGTTTAGTACTTTGGACACTGTAGCTTATTCACTTAAATCTCTGATAAATTGTTAGTTTGGTATGCACAGTCTGGTTAGCACAGTTAGTAAGGTGTTGGGTTTGCACTATCAAATTAAGACTGTCATTGGTTCGAATCCCATGTTATCATGTTTTTATTTTACTAGTGTGGTTTGTGGCTCTATAATATGAATGACTATGTCTGTTAACAACAATAGTCAAGTCTTCCAATGGACTTTTTATTGAAACCCAATAGATAGCTTTATTTTATCTTCGTTTACTCAAATATTGAATGCTTATGTCTTATAAATTTAGTAGGAAAGTATTCTAATGACTTGCTTATGACACCCCATAGAATATATTATGTTTAGTACCTTGGACACTGTAGCTTATTCCCTTAAATCTCTGATAAATTGTGTATCTGGTATGCACAGTCTGGTTAGCACAGTTTGTAAGGTATTGGGTTTGCACTATCAAATTAAGACTGTCATTGGTTTGAATCCCATGTTATCATGTTTTTATTTTACTAGTGTGGTTTGTGGCTCTATAATATGAATGCCTATGTCTTTTAACAACAATAGTCAAGTCTTCCAATGGACTTTTTAGTGAAACCCAATAGATAGCTTTATTTTCTCTTTGTTTACTCAAATATTGAATGCTTATGTCTTATCAATTTAGTAGGAAAGTATTCTAATGACTTGCTTATGACACCCCATAGAATATATTATGTTTAGTACCTTGGACACTGTAGCTTATTCACTTAAATCTCTGATAAATTGTATGTCTGGTATGCACAGTCTGGTTAGCACAGTTAGTAAGGTGTTGGGTTTGCACTATCAAATTAAGACTGTCATTGGTTTGAATACCATGTTATCATGTTTTTATTTTACTAGTGTGGTGTTTGGCTCTATAATATGAATGCCTATGTCTGTTATCAACAATAGTCAAGTCTTCCAATGGACTTTTTAATGAAACCCAATAGATAGCTTTATTTTATTTTCGTTTACTCAAATATTGAATGCTTATGTCTTATAAATTTAGTAGGAAAGTATTCTAATGACTTGCTTATGACACCCCATAGAATATATTATGTTTAGTACCTTGGACACTGTAGCTTATTCACTTAAATCTCTGATAAATTGGATTTCTGGTATGAACAGTCTGGTTAGCACAGTTGGTAAGGTGTTGGGATTGCATTATCAAATTGAGACTGTTATTGGTTCAAATCCCATGTTATCATGTTTTTATTTTACTAGTGTGTTTGTGGCTCTATAATATGAATGCCTATGTCTTTTAACAACAATGGTCAAGTCTTCCAATGGACTTTTTAGTGAAACCCAATAGATAGCTTTATTTTCTCTTTGTTTAATCAAATATTGAATGCTTATGTCTTATAAATTTAGTAGGAAAGTATTCTAATGACTTGCTTATGACACCCCATAGAATATATTATGTTTAGTACTTTGGACACTGTAGCTTATTCACTTAAATCTCTGATAAATTGTTAATTTGGTATGCAAGTCTGGTTAGCACAGTTAGTAAAGTGTTGGGTTTGCACTATCAAATTAAGACTGTCATTGGTTCGAATCCCATGTTATCATGTTTTTATTTTACTAGTGTGGTTTGTGGCTCTATAATATGAATGACTATGTCTGTTAACAACAATAGTCAAGTCTTCCAATGGACTTTTTATTGAAACCCAATAGATAGCTTTATTTTATCTTCGTTTACTCAAATATTGAATGCTTATGTCTTATAAATTTAGTAGGAAAGTATTCTAATGACTTGCTTATGACACCCCATAGAATATATTATGTTTAGTACCTTGGACACTGTAGCTTATTCACTTAAATCTATGATAAATTGCGTGTCTGGTATGCACAGTCTGGTTAGCACAGTTAGTAAGGTGTTGGGTTTGCACTATCAAATTAAGATTGTCATTGGTTAGAATCCCATGTTATAATAATTTTATTTTACTAGTGTGGTTTGTGGCTCTATATTATGAATGCCTATGTCTTTTAACAACAATAATCAAGTCTTCCAATGGACTTTTTAGTGAAACCCAATAGATAGCTTTATTTTTTCTTTGTTTACTCAAATATTGAATGCTTATGTCTTAGAAATTTAGTAGGAAAGTATTCTAATGACTTGCTTATGACACCCCATAGAATATATTATGTTTAGTACCTTGGACACTGTAGCTTATTCCCTTAAATTTCTGATAAATTGTGTATCTGGTATGCACAGTCTGGTTAGCACAGTTAGTAAGGTGTTGGGTTTGCACTATCAAATTAAGACTGTCATTGGTTCAAATCCCATGTTATCATGTTTTTATTTTACTAGTGTGGTTTGTGGCTCTATAATATGAATGCCTATGTCTGTTAACAACAATAGTCAAGTCTTCCAATGGACTTTTTATTGAAACCCAATAGATAGCTTTATTTTATCTTCGTTTACTCAACTATTGAATGCTTATGTCTTATAAATTTAGTAGTGAAGTATTCTAATGACTTGCTTATGACACCCCATAGAATATATTATGTTTAGTACCTTGGACACTGTAGCTTATTCACTTAAATCTCTGATAAATTGGATTTCTGGTATGAAGAGTCTGGTTAGCACAGTTGGTAAGGTGTTGGGATTGCATTATCAAATTGAGACTGTTATTGGTTCAAATCCCATGTTATCATGTTTTTATTTTACTAGTGTTGTTTGTGGCTCTATAATATGAATGCCTATGTCTTTTAACAACAATGGTCAAGTCTTCCAATGGACTTTTTAGTGAAACCCAATAGATAGCTTTATTTTCTCTTTGTTTACTCAAATATTGAATGCTTATGTCTTATAAATTTAGTAGGAAAGTATTCTAATGACTTGCTTATGACACCCCATAGAATATATTATGTTTAGTACTTTGGACACTGTAGCTTATTCACTTAAATCTCTGATAAATTGTTAATTTGGTATGCACAGTCTGGTTAGCACAGTTAGTAAAGTGTTGGGTTTGCACTATCAAATTAAGACTGTCATTGGTTCGAATCCCATGTTATCATGTTTTTATTTTACTAGTGTGGTATGTGGCTCTAAAATATGAATGACTATGTCTGTTAACAACAATAGTCAAGTCTTCCAATGGACTTTTTATTGAAACCCAATAGATAGCTTTATTTTATCTTCGTTTACTCAAATATTGAATGCTTATGTCTTAGAAATTTAGTAGGAAAGTATTCTAATGACTTGCTTATGACACCCCATATAATATACTATGTTTAGTACCTTGGACACTGTAGCTTATTCCCTTAAATCTCTGATAAATTGTGCATCTGGTATGCACAGTCTGGTTAGCACAGTTTGTAAGGTGTTGGGTTTGCACTATCAAATTAAGACTGTCATTGGTTCGAATCCCATGTTATCATGTTTTTATTTTACTAGTGTTGTTTGTGGCTCTATAATATGAATGCCTATGTCTGTTAACAACAATAGTCAAGTCTTCCAATGGAATTTTTATTGAAACCCAATAGATAGCTTTATTTTATCTTCGTTTACTCAAATATTGAATGCTTATGTCTTATAAATTTAGTAGTAAAGTATTCTAATGACTTGCTTATGACACCCCATAGAATATATTATGTTTAGTACCTTGTACACTGTAGCTTATTTACTTAAATCTCTGATAAATTGTATGTCTGGTATGAACAGTCTGGTTAGCACAGTTGGTAAAGTGTTGGGATTGCATTATCAAATTGAGACTGTCATTGGTTCAAATCCCATGTTATCATGTTTTTATTTTACTAGTGTTGTTTGTGGCTCTATAATATGAATGCCTATGTCTTTTAACAACAATGGTCAAGTCTTCCAATGGACTTTTTAGTGAAACCCAATAGATAGCTTTATTTTCTCTTTGTTTACTCAAATATTGAATGCTTATGTCTTATAAATTTAGTAGGAAAGTATTCTAATGACTTGCTTATGACACCCCATAGAATATATTATGTTTAGTACTTTGGACACTGTAGCTTATTCACTTAAATCTCTGATAAATTGTTAGTTTGGTATGCACAGTCTGGTTAGCACAGTTAGTAAGGTGTTGGGTTTGCACTATCAAATTAAGACTGTCATTGGTTCAAATCCCATGTTATCATGTTTTTATTTTACTAGTGTGGTTTGTGGCTCTATAATATGAATGCCTATGTCTTTTAACAACAATAGTCAAGTCTTCCAATGGACTTTTTAGTGAAACCCAATAGATAGCTTTATTTTCTCTTTGTTTACTCAAATATTGAATGCTTATGTCTTATAAATTTAGTAGGAAAGTATTCTAATGACTTGCTTATGACACCCCATAGAATATATTATGTTTAGTACCTTGGACACTGTAGCTTATTCACTTAAATCTCTGATAAATTGTATGTCTGGTATGCACAGTCTGGTTAGCACAGTTAGTAAGGTGTTGGGATTGCACTATCAAATTAAGACTGTCATTGGTTCAAATCCCATGTTATCATGTTTTTATTTTACTAGTGTGGTTTGTGGCTCTATAATATGAATGCCTATGTCTGTTAACAACAATAGTCAAGTCTTCCAATGGACTTTTTAGTGAAACCCAATAGATAGCTTCATTTTCTCTTTGTTTACTCAAATATTGAATGCTTATGTCTTATCAATTTAGTAGGAAAGTATTCTAATGACTTGCTTATGACACCCCATAGAATATATTGTTTAGTACCTTGGACACTGTAGCTTATTCACTTAAATCTACGATAAATTGCGTGTCTGGTATGCACAGTCTGGATAGCACAGTTAGTAAGGTGTTGGGTTTGCACTATCAAATTAAAACTGTCATTGGTTCGAATCCCATGTTATCATGTTTTTATTTTACTAGTGTGGTTTGTGGCTGTATAATATGAATACCTATGTCTTCTAACATCAATAGTCAAGTCTTCCAATGGACTTTTTAGTGAAACCCAATAGATAGCTTCATTTTCTCTTTGTTTACTCAAATATTGAATGCTTATGTCTTATAAATTTAGTAGGAACGTATTCTAATGACTTGCTTATGACACCCCATAGAATATATTGTTTAGTACCTTGGACACTGTAGCTTATTCACTTAAATCTATGATAAATTGCATGTCTGGTATGCACAGTCTGGTTAGCACAGTTAGTAAGGTGTTGGGTTTGCACTATCAAATTAAGATTGTCATTGGTTAGAATCCCATGTTATCATGTTTTTATTTTACTAGTGCGGTTTGTGGCTCTATAATATGAATGCCTATGTCTTTTAACAACAATAATCAAGTCTTCCAATGGACTTTTTAGTGAAACCCAATAGATAGCTTTATTTTTTCTTTGTTTACTCAAATATTGAATGCTTATGTCTTAGAAATTTAGTAGGAAAGTATTCTAATGACTTGCTTATGACACCCCATAGAATATATTATGTTTAGTACCTTGGACACTGTAGCTTATTCCCTTAAATTTCTGATAAATTGTGCATCTGGTATGCACAGTCTGGTTAGCACAGTTAGTAAGGTGTTGGGTTTGCACTATCAAATTAAGACTGTCATTGGGTCGAATCCCATGTTATCATGTGTTTATTTTACTAGTGTGGTTTGTGGCTCTATAATATGAATGCCTATGTCTGTTAACAACAATAGTCAAGTCTTCCAATGGACTTTTTATTGAAACCCAATAGATAGCTTTATTTTATCTTCGTTTACTCAACTATTGAATGCTTATGTCTTATAAATTTAGTAGTAAAGTATTCTAATGACTTGCTTATGACACCCCATAGAATATATTATGTTTAGTACCTTGGACACTGTAGCTTATTCACTTAAATCTCTGATAAATTGGATTTCTGGTAAGAACAGTCTGGTTAGCACAGTTGGTAAGGTGTTGGGATTGCATTATCAAATTGAGACTGTTATTGGTTCAAATCCAATGTTATCATGTTTTTATTTTACTAGTGTGGTTTGTGGCTCTATAATATGAATGCCTATGTCTTTTAACAACAATAATCAAGTCTTCCAATGGACTTTTTAGTGAAACCCAATAGATAGCTTTATTTTCTCTTTGTTTACTCAAATATTGAATGCTTATGTCTTATAAATTTAGTAGGAAAGTATTCTAATGACTTGCTTATGACACCCCATAGAATATATTATGTTTAGTACTTTGGACACTGTAGCTTATTCACTTAAATCTCTGATAAATTGTTAATTTGGTATGCACAGTCTGGTTAGCACAGTTAGTAAAGTGTTAGATTTGCACTATCAAATTAAGACTGTCATTGGTTCGAATCCCATGTTATCATGTTTTTATTTTACTAGTGTGGTTTGTGGCTCTATAATATGAATGCCTATGTCTGTTAACAACAATAGTCAAGTCTTCCAATGGACTTTTTATTGAAACCCAATAGATAGCTTTATTTTATCTTCGTTTACTCAAATATTGAATGCTTATGTCTTATAAATTTAGTAGTAAAGTATTCTAATGACTTGCTTATGACACCCCATAGAATATATTATGTTTAGTACCTTGGACACTGTAGCTTATTTACTTAAATCTCTGATAAATTGTATGTCTGGTATGAACAGTCTGGTTAGCACAGTTGGTAAAGTGTTGGGATTGCATTATCAAATTGAGACTGTCATTGGTTCAAATCCCATGTTATCATGTTTTTATTTTACTAGTGTTGTTTGTGGCTCTATAATATGAATGCCTATGTCTTTTAACAACAATGGTCAAGTCTTCCAATGGACTTTTTAGTGAAACCCAATAGATAGCTTTATTTTCTCTTTGTTTACTCAAATATTGAATGCTTATGTCTTATAAATTTAGTAGGAAAGTATTCTAATGACTTGCTTATGACACCCCATAGAATATATTATGTTTAGTACTTTGGACACTGTAGCTTATTCACTTAAATCTCTGATAAATTGTTAGTTTGGTATGCACAGTCTGGTTAGCACAGTTAGTAAGGTGTTGGGTTTGCACTATCAAATTAAGACTGTCATTGGTTCAAATCCCATGTTATCATGTTTTTATTTTACTAGTGTGGTTTGTGGCTCTATAATATGAATGCCTATGTCTTTTAACAACAATAGTCAAGTCTTCCAATGGACTTTTTAGTGAAACCCAATAGATAGCTTTATTTTCTCTTTGTTTACTCAAATATTGAATGCTTATGTCTTATAAATTTAGTAGGAAAGTATTCTAATGACTTGCTTATGACACCCCATAGAATATATTATGTTTAGTACCTTGGACACTGTAGCTTATTCACTTAAATCTCTGATAAATTGTATGTCTGGTATGCACAGTCTGGTTAGCACAGTTAGTAAGGGGTTGGGATTGCACTATCAAATTAAGACTGTCATTGGTTCAAATCCCATGTTATCATGTTTTTATTTTACTAGTGTGGTTTGTGGCTCTATAATATGAATGCCTATGTCTGTTAACAACAATAGTCAAGTCTTCCAATGGACTTTTTAGTGAAACCCAATAGATAGCTTCATTTTCTCTTTGTTTACTCAAATATTGAATGCTTATGTCTTATCAATTTAGTAGGAAAGTATTCTAATGACTTGCATATGACACCCCATAGAATATATTGTTTAGTACCTTGGACACTGTAGCTTATTCACTTAAATCTATGATAAATTGCGTGTCTGGTATGCACAGTCTGGATAGCACAGTTAGTAAGGTGTTGGGTTTGCACTATCAAATTAAAACTGTCATTGGTTCGAATCCCATGTTATCATGTTTTTATTTTACTAGTGTGGTTTGTGGCTGTATAATATGAATACCTATGTCTTCTAACATCAATAGTCAAGTCTTCCAATGGACTTTTTAGTGAAACCCAATTGATAGCTTCATTTTCTCTTTGTTTACTCAAATATTGAATGCTTATGTCTTATAAATTTAGTAGGAACGTATTCTAATGACTTGCTTATGACACCCCATAGAATATATTGTTTAGTACCTTGGACACTGTAGCTTATTCACTTAAATCTATGATAAATTGCATGTCTGGTATGCACAGTCTGGTTAGCACAGTTAGTAAGGTGTTGGGTTTGCACTATCAAATTAAGATTGTCATTGGTTAGAATCCCATGTTATCATGTTTTTATTTTACTAGTGCGGTTTGTGGCTCTATAATATGAATGCCTATGTCTTTTAACAACAATAATCAAGTCTTCCAATGGACTTTTTAGTGAAACCCAATAGATAGCTTTATTTTCTCTTTGTTTACTCAAATATTGAATGCTTATGTCTTATAAATTTAGTAGGAAAGTATTCTAATGACTTGCTTATGACACCCCATAGAATATATTATGTTTAGTACCTTGGACACTGTAGCTTATTCCCTTAAATTTCTGATAAATTGTGCATCTGGTATGCACAGTCTGGTTAGCACAGTTAGTAAGGTGTTGGGTTTGCACTATCAAATTAAGACTGTCATTGGTTTGAATCCCATGTTATCATGTTTTTATTTTACTAGTGTGGTTTGTGGCTCTATAATATGAATGACTATGTCTGTTAACAACAATAGTCAAGTCTTCCAATGGACTTTTTATTGAAACCCAATAGATAGCTTTATTTTATCTTCGTTTACTCAAATATTGAATGCTTATGTCTTATAAATTTAGTAGGAAAGTATTCTAATGACTTGTTTATGACACCCCATAGAATATATTATGTTTAGTACCTTGGACACTGTAGCTTATTCCCTTAAATCTCTGATAAATTGTGTATCTGGTATGCACAGTCTGGTTAGCACAGTTTGTAAGGTGTTGGGTTTGAACTATCAAATTAAGACTGTCATTGGTTCAAATCCCATGTTATCATGTTTTTATTTTACTAGTGTTGTTTGTGGCTCTATAATATGAATGCCTATGTCTGTTAACAACAATAGTCAAGTCTTCCAGTGGACTTTTTAGTGAAACCCAATAGATAGCTTCATTTTCTCTTTGTTTACTCAAATATTGAATGCTTATGTCTTATCAATTTAGTAGGAAAGTATTCTAATGACTTGCTTATGACACCCCATAGAATATATTGTTTAGTACCTTGGACACTGTAGCTTATTCACTTAAATCTCTGATAAATTGTTTGTCTGGTATGCACAGTCTGGATAGCACAGTTAGTAAGGTGTTGGGTTTGCACTATCAAATTATAACTGTCATTGGTTTGAATCCCATGTTATCATGTTTTTATTTTACTAGTGTGGTTTGTGGCTCTATAATATGAATGCCTATGTCTGTTAACAACAATAGTCAAGTCTTCCAATGGACTTTTTATTGAAACCCAATAGATAGCTTTATTTTATCTTCGTTTACTCAAATATTGAATGCTTATGTCTTATAAATTTAGTAGTAAAGTATTCTAATGACTTGCTTATGACATCCCATAGAATATATTATGTTTAGTACCTTGGACACTGTAGCTTATTCACTTATATCTCTGATAAATTGAATGTCTGGTATGAACAGTCTTGTTAGCTCAGTTGGTAAGGTGTTGGGATTGCATTATCAAATTGAGACTGTCATTGGTTCAAATCCCATGTTATCATGTTTTTATTTTACTAGTGTTGTTTGTGGCTCTATAATATGAATGCCTATGTCTTTTAACAACAATGGTCAAGTCTTCCAATGGACTTTTTAGTGAAACCCAATAGATAGCTTTATTTTCTTTGTTTACTCAAATATTGAATGCTTATGTCTTATAAATTTAGTAGGAAAGTATTCTAATGACTTGCTTATGACATCCCATAGAATATATTATGTTTAGTACCTTGGACACTGTAGCTTATTCACTTAAATCTCTGATAAACTGTTAATTTGGTATGCACAGTCTGGTCAGCACAGTTAGTAAAGTGTTGGGTTTGCACTATCAAATTAAGACTGTCATTGGTTCGAATCTAATGTTATCATGTTTTTATTGTACTAGTGTGGTTTGTGGCTCTATAATATGAATGACTATGTCTGTTAACAACAATAGTCAAGTCTTCCAATGGACTATTTATTGAAACCCAATAGATAGCTTTATTTTATCTTCGTTTACTCAAATATTGAATGCTTATGTCTTATAAATTTAGTAGGAAAGTATTCTAATGACTTGCTTATGACACCCCATAGAATATATTATGTTTAGTACCTTGGACACTGTAGCTTATTCCCTTAAATCTCTGATAAATTGTGTATCTGGTATGCACAGTCTGGTTAGCACAGTTTGTAAGGTGTTGGGTTTGCACTATCAAATTAAGACTGTCATTGGTTCGAATCCCATGTTATCATGTTTTTATTTTACTAGTGTGGTTTGTGGCTCTATAATATGAATGCCTATGTCTTTTAACAACAATAGTCAAGTCTTCCAATGGACTTTTTAGTGAAACCCAATAGATAGCTTTATTTTCTCTTTGTTTACTCAAATATTGAATGCTTATGTCTTATAAATTTAGTAGGAAAGTATTCTAATGACTTGCTTATGACACCCCATAGAATATATTATGTTTAGTTCCTTGGACACTGTAGCTTATTCACTTAAATCTCTGATAAATTGTATGTCTGGTATGCACAGTCTGGTTAGCACAGTTAGTAAGGTGTCGGGGTTACACTATCAAATTAAGGCTGTCATTGGTTCAAATCCCATATTATCATGTTTTTATTTTACTAGTGTAGTTTGTGGCTCTATAATATGAATGCCTATGTCTTTTAACAACAATAATCAAGTCTTCCAATGGACTTTTTAGTGAAACCCAATAGATAGCTTTATTTTTTCTTTGTTTACTCAAATATTGAATGCTTATGTCTTATAAATTTAGTAGGAAAGTATTCTAATGACTTGCTTATGACACCCCATAGAATATATTATGTTTAGTACTTTGGACACTGTAGCTTATTCACTTAAATCTCTGATAAATTGTGTATCTGGTATGCACAGTCTGGTTAGCACAGTTTGTAAGGTGTTGGGTTTGCGCTATCAAATTAAGACTGTCATTGGTTCGAATCCCATGTTATCATGTTTTTATTTTACTAGTGTAGTTTGTGGCTCTATAATATGAATGCCTATGTCTTTTAACAACAATAATCAAGTCTTCCAATGGACTTTTTAGTGAAACCCAATAGATAGCATTATTTTTTCTTTGTTTACTCAAATATTGAATGCTTATGTCTTAGAAATTTAGTAGGAAAGTATTCTAATGACTTGCTTATGACACCCCATAGACTATATTATTTTTAGTACCTTGAACACAGTGGCTTATTCCCTTAAATTTCTGATAAATTGTGTATCTGGTATGCACAGTCTGGTTAGCACAGTTTGTAAGGTGTTGGGTTTGCACTATCAAATTAAGACTGTCATTGGTTCGAATCCCATGTTATCATGTTTTTATTTTACTAGTGTTGTTTGTGGCTCTATAATATGAATGCCTATGTCTGTTAACAACAATAGTCAAGTCTTCCAATGGAATTTTTATTGAAACCCAATAGATAGCTTTATTTTATCTTCGTTTACTCAAATATTGAATGCTTATGTCTTATAAATTTAGTAGTAAAGTATTCTAATGACTTGCTTATGACACCCCATAGAATATATTATGTTTAGTACCTTGGACACTGTAGCTTATTTACTTAAATCTCTGATAAATTGTATGTCTGGTATGAACAGTCTGGTTAGCACAGTTGGTAAAGTGTTGGGATTGCATTATCAAATTGAGACTGTCATTGGTTCAAATTCCATGTTATCATGTTTTTATTTTACTAGTGTTGTTTGTGGCTCTATAATATGAATGCCTATGTCTTTTAACAACAATGGTCAAGTCTTCCAATGGACTTTTTAGTGAAACCCAATAGATAGCTTTATTTTCTCTTTGTTTACTCAAATATTGAATGCTTATGTCTTATAAATTTAGTAGGAAAGTATTCTAATGACTTGCTTATGACACCCCATAGAATATATTATGTTTAGTACTTTGGACACTGTAGCTTATTCACTTAAATCTCTGATAAATTGTTAGTTTGGTATGCACAGTCTGGTTAGCACAGTTAGTAAGGTGTTGGGTTTGCACTATCAAATTAAGACTGTCATTGGTTCAAATCCCATGTTATCATGTTTTTATTTTACTAGTGTGGTTTGTGGCTCTATAATATGAATGCCTATGTCTTTTAACAACAATAGTCAAGTCTTCCAATGGACTTTTTAGTGAAACCCAATAGATAGCTTTATTTTCTCTTTGTTTACTCAAATATTGAATGCTTATGTCTTATAAATTTAGTAGGAAAGTATTCTAATGACTTGCTTATGACACCCCATAGAATATATTATGTTTAGTACCTTGGACACTGTAGCTTATTCACTTAAATCTCTGATAAATTGTATGTCTGGTATGCACAGTCTGGTTAGCACAGTTAGTAAGGTGTTGGGATTGCACTATCAAATTAAGACTGTCTGGTTCAAATCCCATGTTATCATGTTTTTATTTTACTAGTGTGGTTTGTGGCTCTATAATATGAATGCCTATGTCTGTTAACAACAATAGTCAAGTCTTCCAATGGACTTTTTAGTGAAACCCAATAGATAGCTTCATTTTCTCTTTGTTTACTCAAATATTGAATGCTTATGTCTTATCAATTTAGTAGGAAAGTATTCTAATGACTTGCTTATGACACCCCATAGAATATATTGTTTAGTACCTTGGACACTGTAGCTTATTCACTTAAATCTATGATAAATTGCATGTCTGGTATGCACAGTCTGGATAGCACAGTTAGTAAGGTGTTGGGTTTGCACTATCAAATTAAAACTGTCATTGGTTCAAATCCCATGTTATCATGTTTTTATTTTACTAGTGTGGTTTGTGGCTGTATAATATGAATACCTATGTCTTCTAACATCAATAGTCAAGTCTTCCAATGGACTTTTTAGTGAAACCCAATAGATAGCTTCATTTTCTCTTTGTTTACTCAAATATTGAATGCTTATGTCTTATAAATTTAGTAGGAACGTATTCTAATGACTTGCTTATGACACCCCATAGAATATATTGTTTAGTACCTTGGACACTGTAGCTTATTCACTTAAATCTATGATAAATTGCATGTCTGGTATGCACAGTCTGGTTAGCACAGTTAGTAAGGTGTTGGGTTTGCACTATCAAATTAAGATTGTCATTGGTTAGAATCCCATGTTATCATGTTTTTATTTTACTAGTGTGGTTTGTGGCTCTATAATATGAATGCCTATGTCTTTTAACAACAATAATCAAGTCTTCCAATGGACTTTTTAGTGAAACCCAATAGATAGCTTTATTTTTTCTTTGTTTACTCAAATATTGAATGCTTATGTCTTAGAAATTTAGTAGGAAAGTATTCTAATGACTTGCTTATGACACCCCATAGAATATATTATGTTTAGTACCTTGGACACTGTAGCTTATTCCCTTAAATTTCTGATAAATTGTGTATCTGGTATGCACAGTCTGGTTAGCACAGTTAGTAAGGTGTTGGGTTTGCACTATCAAATTAAGACTGTCATTGGTTCGAATCCCATGTTATCATGTTTTTATTTTACTAGTGTGGTTTGTGGCTCTATAATATGAATGCCTATGTCTGTTAACAACAATAGTCAAGTCTTCCAATGGACTTTTTATTGAAACCCAATAGATAGCTTTATTTTATCTTCGTTTACTCAACTATTGAATGCTTATGTCTTATAAATTTATTAGTAAAGTATTCTAATGACTTGCTTATGACACCCCATAGAATATATTATGTTTAGTACCTTGGACACTGTAGCTTATTCACTTAAATCTCTGATAAATTGGATTTCTGGTAAGAACAGTCTGGTTAGCACAGTTGGTAAGGTGTTGGGATTGCATTATCAAATTGAGACTGTTATTGGTTCAAATCCAATGTTATCATGTTTTTATTTTACTAGTGTGGTTTGTGGCTCTATAATATGAATGCCTATGTCTTTTAACAACAATAATCAAGTCTTCCAATGGACTTTTTAGTGAAACCCAATAGATAGCTTTATTTTCTCTTTGTTTACTCAAATATTGAATGCTTATGTCTTATAAATTTAGTAGGAAAGTATTCTAATGACTTGCTTATGACACCCCATAGAATATATTATGTTTAGTACTTTGGACACTGTAGCTTATTCACTTAAATCTCTGATAAATTGTTAATTTGGTATGCACAGTCTGGTTAGCACAGTTAGTAAAGTGTTAGATTTGCACTATCAAATTAAGACTGTCATTGGTTCGAATCCCATGTTATCATGTTTTTATTTTACTAGTGTGGTTTGTGGCTCTATAATATGAATGCCTATGTCTGTTAACAACAATAGTCAAGTCTTCCAATGGACTTTTTATTGAAACCCAATAGATAGCTTTATTTTATCTTCGTTTACTCAAATATTGAATGCTTATGTCTTATAAATTTAGTAGTAAAGTATTCTAATGACTTGCTTATGACACCCCATAGAATATATTATGTTTAGTACCTTGGACACTGTAGCTTATTTACTTAAATCTCTGATAAATTGTATGTCTGGTATGAACAGTCTGGTTAGCACAGTTGGTAAAGTGTTGGGATTGCATTATCAAATTGAGACTGTCATTGGTTCAAATTCCATGTTATCATGTTTTTATTTTACTAGTGTTGTTTGTGGCTCTATAATATGAATGCCTATGTCTTTTAACAACAATGGTCAAGTCTTCCAATGGACTTTTTAGTGAAACCCAATAGATAGCTTTATTTTCTCTTTGTTTACTCAAATATTGAATGCTTATGTCTTATAAATTTAGTAGGAAAGTATTCTAATGACTTGCTTATGACACCCCATAGAATATATTATGTTTAGTACTTTGGACACTGTAGCTTATTCACTTAAATCTCTGATAAATTGTTAGTTTGGTATGCACAGTCTGGTTAGCACAGTTAGTAAGGTGTTGGGTTTGCACTATCAAATTGAGACTGTCATTGGTTCAAATCCCATGTTATCATGTTTTTATTTTACTAGTGTGGTTTGTGGCTCTATAATATGAATGCCTATGTCTTTTAACAACAATAGTCAAGTCTTCCAATGGACTTTTTAGTGAAACCCAATAGATAGCTTTATTTTCTCTTTGTTTACTCAAATATTGAATGCTTATGTCTTATAAATTTAGTAGGAAAGTATTCTAATGACTTGCTTATGACACCCCATAGAATATATTATGTTTAGTACCTTGGACACTGTAGCTTATTCACTTAAATCTCTGATAAATTGTA
Organism: Pseudophryne corroboree; assembly: GCF_028390025.1. Lineage (NCBI taxonomy): Eukaryota > Metazoa > Chordata > Amphibia > Anura > Myobatrachidae > Pseudophryne > Pseudophryne corroboree. The sequence continues at coordinate 648,058,247 of NC_086445.1, forward strand.
TGTCTGGTATGCACAGTCTGGTTAGCACAGTTAGTAAGGTGTTGGGATTGCACTATCAAATTAAGACTGTCATTGGTTCAAATCCCATGTTATCATGTTTTTATTTTACTAGTGTGGTTTGTGGCTCTATAATATGAATGCCTATGTCTGTTAACAACAATAGTCAAGTCTTCCAATGGACTTTTTAGTGAAACCCAATAGATAGCTTCATTTTCTCTTTGTTTACTCAAATATTGAATGCTTATGTCTTATCAATTTAGTAGGAAAGTATTCTAATGACTTGCTTATGACACCCCATAGAATATATTGTTTAGTACCTTGGACACTGTAGCTTATTCACTTAAATCTATGATAAATTGCGTGTCTGGTATGCACAGTCTGGATAGCACAGTTAGTAAGGTGTTGGGTTTGCACTATCAAATTAAAACTGTCATTGGTTCGAATCCCATGTTATCATGTTTTTATTTTACTAGTGTGGTTTGTGGCTCTATAATATGAATGCCTATGTCTTTTAACAACAATAATCAAGTCTTCCAATGGACTTTTTAGTGAAACCCAATAGATAGCATTATTTTTTCTTTGTTTACTCAAATATTGAATGCTTATGTCTTAGAAATTTAGTAGGAAAGTATTCTAATGACTTGCTTATGACACCCCATAGACTATATTATTTTTAGTACCTTGAACACAGTGGCTTATTCCCTTAAATTTCTGATAAATTGTGTATCTGGTATGCACAGTCTGGTTAGCACAGTTTGTAAGGTGTTGGGTTTGCACTATCAAATTAAGACTGTCATTGGTTCGAATCCCATGTTATCATGTTTTTATTTTACTAGTGTTGTTTGTGGCTCTATAATATGAATGCCTATGTCTGTTAACAACAATAGTCAAGTCTTCCAATGGAATTTTTATTGAAACCCAATAGATAGCTTTATTTTATCTTCGTTTACTCAAATATTGAATGCTTATGTCTTATAAATTTAGTAGTAAAGTATTCTAATGACTTGCTTATGACACCCCATAGAATATATTATGTTTAGTACCTTGGACACTGTAGCTTATTTACTTAAATCTCTGATAAATTGTATGTCTGGTATGAACAGTCTGGTTAGCACAGTTGGTAAAGTGTTGGGATTGCATTATCAAATTGAGACTGTCATTGGTTCAAATTCCATGTTATCATGTTTTTATTTTACTAGTGTTGTTTGTGGCTCTATAATATGAATGCCTATGTCTTTTAACAACAATGGTCAAGTCTTCCAATGGACTTTTTAGTGAAACCCAATAGATAGCTTTATTTTCTCTTTGTTTACTCAAATATTGAATGCTTATGTCTTATAAATTTAGTAGGAAAGTATTCTAATGACTTGCTTATGACACCCCATAGAATATATTATGTTTAGTACTTTGGACACTGTAGCTTATTCACTTAAATCTCTGATAAATTGTTAGTTTGGTATGCACAGTCTGGTTAGCACAGTTAGTAAGGTGTTGGGTTTGCACTATCAAATTAAGACTGTCATTGGTTCAAATCCCATGTTATCATGTTTTTATTTTACTAGTGTGGTTTGTGGCTCTATAATATGAATGCCTATGTCTTTTAACAACAATAGTCAAGTCTTCCAATGGACTTTTTAGTGAAACCCAATAGATAGCTTTATTTTCTCTTTGTTTACTCAAATATTGAATGCTTATGTCTTATAAATTTAGTAGGAAAGTATTCTAATGACTTGCTTATGACACCCCATAGAATATATTATGTTTAGTACCTTGGACACTGTAGCTTATTCACTTAAATCTCTGATAAATTGTATGTCTGGTATGCACAGTCTGGTTAGCACAGTTAGTAAGGTGTTGGGATTGCACTATCAAATTAAGACTGTCTGGTTCAAATCCCATGTTATCATGTTTTTATTTTACTAGTGTGGTTTGTGGCTCTATAATATGAATGCCTATGTCTGTTAACAACAATAGTCAAGTCTTCCAATGGACTTTTTAGTGAAACCCAATAGATAGCTTCATTTTCTCTTTGTTTACTCAAATATTGAATGCTTATGTCTTATCAATTTAGTAGGAAAGTATTCTAATGACTTGCTTATGACACCCCATAGAATATATTGTTTAGTACCTTGGACACTGTAGCTTATTCACTTAAATCTATGATAAATTGCATGTCTGGTATGCACAGTCTGGATAGCACAGTTAGTAAGGTGTTGGGTTTGCACTATCAAATTAAAACTGTCATTGGTTCGAATCCCATGTTATCATGTTTTTATTTTACTAGTGTGGTTTGTGGCTGTATAATATGAATACCTATGTCTTCTAACATCAATAGTCAAGTCTTCCAATGGACTTTTTAGTGAAACCCAATAGATAGCTTCATTTTCTCTTTGTTTACTCAAATATTGAATGCGTATGTCTTATAAATTTAGTAGGAACGTATTCTAATGACTTGCTTATGACACCCCATAGAATATATTGTTTAGTACCTTGGACACTGTAGCTTATTCACTTAAATCTATGATAAATTGCATGTCTGGTATGCACAGTCTGGTTAGCACAGTTAGTAAGGTGTTGGGTTTGCACTATCAAATTAAGATTGTCATTGGTTAGAATCCCATGTTATCATGTTTTTATTTTACTAGTGTGGTTTGTGGCTCTATAATATGAATGCCTATGTCTTTTAACAACAATAATCAAGTCTTCCAATGGACTTTTTAGTGAAACTCAATAGATAGCTTTATTTTTTCTTTGTTTACTCAAATATTGAATGCTTATGTCTTAGAAATTTAGTAGGAAAGTATTCTAATGACTTGCTTATGACACCCCATAGAATATATTATGTTTAGTACCTTGGACACTGTAGCTTATTCCCTTAAATTTCTGATAAATTGTGTATCTGGTATGCACAGTCTGGTTAGCACAGTTAGTAAGGTGTTGGGTTTGCACTATCAAATTAAGACTGTCATTGGTTCGAATCCCATGTTATCATGTTTTTATTTTACTAGTGTGGTTTGTGGCTCTATAATATGAATGCCTATGTCTGTTAACAACAATAGTCAAGTCTTCCAATGGACTTTTTATTGAAACCCAATAGATAGCTTTATTTTATCTTCGTTTACTCAACTATTGAATGCTTATGTCTTATAAATTTATTAGTAAAGTATTCTAATGACTTGCTTATGACACCCCATAGAATATATTATGTTTAGTACCTTGGACACTGTAGCTTATTCACTTAAATCTCTGATAAATTGGATTTCTGGTAAGAACAGTCTGGTTAGCACAGTTGGTAAGGTGTTGGGATTGCATTATCAAATTGAGACTGTTATTGGTTCAAATCCAATGTTATCATGTTTTTATTTTACTAGTGTGGTTTGTGGCTCTATAATATGAATGCCTATGTCTTTTAACAACAATAATCAAGTCTTCCAATGGACTTTTTAGTGAAACCCAATAGATAGCTTTATTTTCTCTTTGTTTACTCAAATATTGAATGCTTATGTCTTATAAATTTAGTAGGAAAGTATTCTAATGACTTGCTTATGACACCCCATAGAATATATTATGTTTAGTACTTTGGACACTGTAGCTTATTCACTTAAATCTCTGATAAATTGTTAATTTGGTATGCACAGTCTGGTTAGCACAGTTAGTAAAGTGTTAGATTTGCACTATCAAATTAAGACTGTCATTGGTTCGAATCCCATGTTATCATGTTTTTATTTTACTAGTGTGGTTTGTGGCTCTATAATATGAATGCCTATGTCTGTTAACAACAATAGTCAAGTCTTCCAATGGACTTTTTATTGAAACCCAATAGATAGCTTTATTTTATCTTCGTTTACTCAAATATTGAATGCTTATGTCTTATAAATTTAGTAGTAAAGTATTCTAATGACTTGCTTATGACACCCCATAGAATATATTATGTTTAGTACCTTGGACACTGTAGCTTATTTACTTAAATCTCTGATAAATTGTATGTCTGGTATGAACAGTCTGGTTAGCACAGTTGGTAAAGTGTTGGGATTGCATTATCAAATTGAGACTGTCATTGGTTCAAATTCCATGTTATCATGTTTTTATTTTACTAGTGTTGTTTGTGGCTCTATAATATGAATGCCTATGTCTTTTAACAACAATGGTCAAGTCTTCCAATGGACTTTTTAGTGAAACCCAATAGATAGCTTTATTTTCTCTTTGTTTACTCAAATATTGAATGCTTATGTCTTATAAATTTAGTAGGAAAGTATTCTAATGACTTGCTTATGACACCCCATAGAATATATTATGTTTAGTACTTTGGACACTGTAGCTTATTCACTTAAATCTCTGATAAATTGTTAGTTTGGTATGCACAGTCTGGTTAGCACAGTTAGTAAGGTGTTGGGTTTGCACTATCAAATTGAGACTGTCATTGGTTCAAATCCCATGTTATCATGTTTTTATTTTACTAGTGTGGTTTGTGGCTCTATAATATGAATGCCTATGTCTTTTAACAACAATAGTCAAGTCTTCCAATGGACTTTTTAGTGAAACCCAATAGATAGCTTTATTTTCTCTTTGTTTACTCAAATATTGAATGCTTATGTCTTATAAATTTAGTAGGAAAGTATTCTAATGACTTGCTTATGACACCCCATAGAATATATTATGTTTAGTACCTTGGACACTGTAGCTTATTCACTTAAATCTCTGATAAATTGTATGTCTGGTATGCACAGTCTGGTTAGCACAGTTAGTAAGGTGTTGGGATTGCACTATCAAATTAAGACTGTCATTGGTTCAAATCCCATGTTATCATGTTTTTATTTTACTAGTGTGGTTTGTGGCTCTATAATATGAATGCCTATGTCTGTTAACAACAATAGTCAAGTCTTCCAATGGACTTTTTAGTGAAACCCAATAGATAGCTTCATTTTCTCTTTGTTTACTCAAATATTGAATGCTTATGTCTTATCAATTTAGTAGGAAAGTATTCTAATGACTTGCTTATGACACCCCATAGAATATATTGTTTAGTACCTTGGACACTGTAGCTTATTCACTTAAATCTATGATAAATTGCGTGTCTGGTATGCACAGTCTGGATAGCACAGTTAGTAAGGTGTTGGGTTTGCACTATCAAATTAAAACTGTCATTGGTTCGAATCCCATGTTATCATGTTTTTATTTTACTAGTGTGGTTTGTGGCTCTATAATATGAATGCCTATGTCTTTTAACAACAATAATCAAGTCTTCCAATGGACTTTTTAGTGAAACCCAATAGATAGCATTATTTTTTCTTTGTTTACTCAAATATTGAATGCTTATGTCTTAGAAATTTAGTAGGAAAGTATTCTAATGACTTGCTTATGACACCCCATAGACTATATTATTTTTAGTACCTTGAACACAGTGGCTTATTCCCTTAAATTTCTGATAAATTGTGTATCTGGTATGCACAGTCTGGTTAGCACAGTTTGTAAGGTGTTGGGTTTGCACTATCAAATTAAGACTGTCATTGGTTCGAATCCCATGTTATCATGTTTTTATTTTACTAGTGTTGTTTGTGGCTCTATAATATGAATGCCTATGTCTGTTAACAACAATAGTCAAGTCTTCCAATGGAATTTTTATTGAAACCCAATAGATAGCTTTATTTTATCTTCGTTTACTCAAATATTGAATGCTTATGTCTTATAAATTTAGTAGTAAAGTATTCTAATGACTTGCTTATGACACCCCATAGAATATATTATGTTTAGTACCTTGGACACTGTAGCTTATTTACTTAAATCTCTGATAAATTGTATGTCTGGTATGAACAGTCTGGTTAGCACAGTTGGTAAAGTGTTGGGATTGCATTATCAAATTGAGACTGTCATTGGTTCAAATTCCATGTTATCATGTTTTTATTTTACTAGTGTTGTTTGTGGCTCTATAATATGAATGCCTATGTCTTTTAACAACAATGGTCAAGTCTTCCAATGGACTTTTTAGTGAAACCCAATAGATAGCTTTATTTTCTCTTTGTTTACTCAAATATTGAATGCTTATGTCTTATAAATTTAGTAGGAAAGTATTCTAATGACTTGCTTATGACACCCCATAGAATATATTATGTTTAGTACTTTGGACACTGTAGCTTATTCACTTAAATCTCTGATAAATTGTTAGTTTGGTATGCACAGTCTGGTTAGCACAGTTAGTAAGGTGTTGGGTTTGCACTATCAAATTAAGACTGTCATTGGTTCAAATCCCATGTTATCATGTTTTTATTTTACTAGTGTGGTTTGTGGCTCTATAATATGAATGCCTATGTCTTTTAACAACAATAGTCAAGTCTTCCAATGGACTTTTTAGTGAAACCCAATAGATAGCTTTATTTTCTCTTTGTTTACTCAAATATTGAATGCTTATGTCTTATAAATTTAGTAGGAAAGTATTCTAATGACTTGCTTATGACACCCCATAGAATATATTATGTTTAGTACCTTGGACACTGTAGCTTATTCACTTAAATCTCTGATAAATTGTATGTCTGGTATGCACAGTCTGGTTAGCACAGTTAGTAAGGTGTTGGGATTGCACTATCAAATTAAGACTGTCTGGTTCAAATCCCATGTTATCATGTTTTTATTTTACTAGTGTGGTTTGTGGCTCTATAATATGAATGCCTATGTCTGTTAACAACAATAGTCAAGTCTTCCAATGGACTTTTTAGTGAAACCCAATAGATAGCTTCATTTTCTCTTTGTTTACTCAAATATTGAATGCTTATGTCTTATCAATTTAGTAGGAAAGTATTCTAATGACTTGCTTATGACACCCCATAGAATATATTGTTTAGTACCTTGGACACTGTAGCTTATTCACTTAAATCTATGATAAATTGCATGTCTGGTATGCACAGTCTGGATAGCACAGTTAGTAAGGTGTTGGGTTTGCACTATCAAATTAAAACTGTCATTGGTTCGAATCCCATGTTATCATGTTTTTATTTTACTAGTGTGGTTTGTGGCTGTATAATATGAATACCTATGTCTTCTAACATCAATAGTCAAGTCTTCCAATGGACTTTTTAGTGAAACCCAATAGATAGCTTCATTTTCTCTTTGTTTACTCAAATATTGAATGCTTATGTCTTATAAATTTAGTAGGAACGTATTCTAATGACTTGCTTATGACACCCCATAGAATATATTGTTTAGTACCTTGGACACTGTAGCTTATTCACTTAAATCTATGATAAATTGCATGTCTGGTATGCACAGTCTGGTTAGCACAGTTAGTAAGGTGTTGGGTTTGCACTATCAAATTAAGATTGTCATTGGTTAGAATCCCATGTTATCATGTTTTTATTTTACTAGTGTGGTTTGTGGCTCTATAATATGAATGCCTATGTCTTTTAACAACAATAATCAAGTCTTCCAATGGACTTTTTAGTGAAACCCAATAGATAGCTTTATTTTTTCTTTGTTTACTCAAATATTCAATGCTTATGTCTTAGAAATTTAGTAGGAAAGTATTCTAATGACTTGCTTATGACACCCCATAGAATATATTATGTTTAGTACCTTGGACACTGTAGCTTATTCCCTTAAATTTCTGATAAATTGTGTATCTGGTATGCACAGTCTGGTTAGCACAGTTAGTAAGGTGTTGGGTTTGCACTATCAAATTAAGACTGTCATTGGTTCGAATCCCATGTTATCATGTTTTTATTTTACTAGTGTGGTTTGTGGCTCTATAATATGAATGCCTATGTCTGTTAACAACAATAGTCAAGTCTTCCAATGGACTTTTTATTGAAACCCAATAGATAGCTTTATTTTATCTTCGTTTACTCAACTATTGAATGCTTATGTCTTATAAATTTATTAGTAAAGTATTCTAATGACTTGCTTATGACACCCCATAGAATATATTATGTTTAGTACCTTGGACACTGTAGCTTATTCACTTAAATCTCTGATAAATTGGATTTCTGGTAAGAACAGTCTGGTTAGCACAGTTGGTAAGGTGTTGGGATTGCATTATCAAATTGAGACTGTTATTGGTTCAAATCCAATGTTATCATGTTTTTATTTTACTAGTGTGGTTTGTGGCTCTATAATATGAATGCCTATGTCTTTTAACAACAATAATCAAGTCTTCCAATGGACTTTTTAGTGAAACCCAATAGATAGCTTTATTTTCTCTTTGTTTACTCAAATATTGAATGCTTATGTCTTATAAATTTAGTAGGAAAGTATTCTAATGACTTGCTTATGACACCCCATAGAATATATTATGTTTAGTACTTTGGACACTGTAGCTTATTCACTTAAATCTCTGATAAATTGTTAATTTGGTATGCACAGTCTGGTTAGCACAGTTAGTAAAGTGTTAGATTTGCACTATCAAATTAAGACTGTCATTGGTTCGAATCCCATGTTATCATGTTTTTATTTTACTAGTGTGGTTTGTGGCTCTATAATATGAATGCCTATGTCTGTTAACAACAATAGTCAAGTCTTCCAATGGACTTTTTATTGAAACCCAATAGATAGCTTTATTTTATCTTCGTTTACTCAAATATTGAATGCTTATGTCTTATAAATTTAGTAGTAAAGTATTCTAATGACTTGCTTATGACACCCCATAGAATATATTATGTTTAGTACCTTGGACACTGTAGCTTATTTACTTAAATCTCTGATAAATTGTATGTCTGGTATGAACAGTCTGGTTAGCACAGTTGGTAAAGTGTTGGGATTGCATTATCAAATTGAGACTGTCATTGGTTCAAATCCCATGTTATCATGTTTTTATTTTACTAGTGTTGTTTGTGGCTCTATAATATGAATGCCTATGTCTTTTAACAACAATGGTCAAGTCTTCCAATGGACTTTTTAGTGAAACCCAATAGATAGCTTTATTTTCTCTTTGTTTACTCAAATATTGAATGCTTATGTCTTATAAATTTAGTAGGAAAGTATTCTAATGACTTGCTTATGACACCCCATAGAATATATTATGTTTAGTACTTTGGACACTGTAGCTTATTCACTTAAATCTCTGATAAATTGTTAGTTTGGTATGCACAGTCTGGTTAGCACAGTTAGTAAGGTGTTGGGTTTGCACTATCAAATTGAGACTGTCATTGGTTCAAATCCCATGTTATCATGTTTTTATTTTACTAGTGTGGTTTGTGGCTCTATAATATGAATGCCTATGTCTTTTAACAACAATAGTCAAGTCTTCCAATGGACTTTTTAGTGAAACCCAATAGATAGCTTTATTTTCTCTTTGTTTACTCAAATATTGAATGCTTATGTCTTATAAATTTAGTAGGAAAGTATTCTAATGACTTGCTTATGACACCCCATAGAATATATTATGTTTAGTACCTTGGACACTGTAGCTTATTCACTTAAATCTCTGATAAATTGTATGTCTGGTATGCACAGTCTGGTTAGCACAGTTAGTAAGGTGTTGGGATTGCACTATCAAATTAAGACTGTCATTGGTTCAAATCCCATGTTATCATGCTTTTATTTTACTAGTGTGGTTTGTGGCTCTATAATATGAATGCCTATGTCTGTTAACAACAATAGTCAAGTCTTCCAATGGACTTTTTATTGAAACCCAATAGATAGCTTTATTTTATCTTCGTTTACTCAACTATTGAATGCTTATGTCTTATAAATTTATTAGTAAAGTATTCTAATGACTTGCTTATGACACCCCATAGAATATATTATGTTTAGTACCTTGGACACTGTAGCTTATTCACTTAAATCTCTGATAAATTGGATTTCTGGTAAGAACAGTCTGGTTAGCACAGTTGGTAAGGTGTTGGGATTGCATTATCAAATTGAGACTGTTATTGGTTCAAATCCAATGTTATCATGTTTTTATTTTACTAGTGTGGTTTGTGGCTCTATAATATGAATGCCTATGTCTTTTAACAACAATAATCAAGTCTTCCAATGGACTTTTTAGTGAAACCCAATAGATAGCTTTATTTTCTCTTTGTTTACTCAAATATTGAATGCTTATGTCTTATAAATTTAGTAGGAAAGTATTCTAATGACTTGCTTATGACACCCCATAGAATATATTGTTTAGTACCTTGGACACTGTAGCTTATTCACTTAAATCTATGATAAATTGCATGTCTGGTATGCACAGTCTGGTTAGCACAGTTAGTAAGGTGTTGGGTTTGCACTATCAAATTAAGATTGTCATTGGTTAGAATCCCATGTTATCATGTTTTTATTTTACTAGTGTGGTTTGTGGCTCTATAATATGAATGCCTATGTCTTTTAACAACAATAATCAAGTCTTCCAATGGACTTTTTAGTGAAACCCAATAGATAGCTTTATTTTTTCTTTGTTTACTCAAATATTGAATGCTTATGTCTTAGAAATTTAGTAGGAAAGTATTCTAATGACTTGCTTATGACACCCCATAGAATATATTATGTTTAGTACCTTGGACACTGTAGCTTATTCCCTTAAATTTCTGATAAATTGTGTATCTGGTATGCACAGTCTGGTTAGCACAGTTAGTAAGGTGTTGGGTTTGCACTATCAAATTAAGACTGTCATTGGTTCGAATCCCATGTTATCATGTTTTTATTTTACTAGTGTGGTTTGTGGCTCTATAATATGAATGCCTATGTCTGTTAACAACAATAGTCAAGTCTTCCAATGGACTTTTTATTGAAACCCAATAGATAGCTTTATTTTATCTTCGTTTACTCAACTATTGAATGCTTATGTCTTATAAATTTATTAGTAAAGTATTCTAATGACTTGCTTATGACACCCCATAGAATATATTATGTTTAGTACCTTGGACACTGTAGCTTATTCACTTAAATCTCTGATAAATTGGATTTCTGGTAAGAACAGTCTGGTTAGCACAGTTGGTAAGGTGTTGGGATTGCATTATCAAATTGAGACTGTTATTGGTTCAAATCCAATGTTATCATGTTTTTATTTTACTAGTGTGGTTTGTGGCTCTATAATATGAATGCCTATGTCTTTTAACAACAATAATCAAGTCTTCCAATGGACTTTTTAGTGAAACCCAATAGATAGCTTTATTTTCTCTTTGTTTACTCAAATATTGAATGCTTATGTCTTATAAATTTAGTAGGAAAGTATTCTAATGACTTGCTTATGACACCCCATAGAATATATTATGTTTAGTACTTTGGACACTGTAGCTTATTCACTTAAATCTCTGATAAATTGTTAATTTGGTATGCACAGTCTGGTTAGCACAGTTAGTAAAGTGTTAGATTTGCACTATCAAATTAAGACTGTCATTGGTTCGAATCCCATGTTATCATGTTTTTATTTTACTAGTGTGGTTTGTGGCTCTATAATATGAATGCCTATGTCTGTTAACAACAATAGTCAAGTCTTCCAATGGACTTTTTATTGAAACCCAATAGATAGCTTTATTTTATCTTCGTTTACTCAAATATTGAATGCTTATGTCTTATAAATTTAGTAGTAAAGTATTCTAATGACTTGCTTATGACACCCCATAGAATATATTATGTTTAGTACCTTGGACACTGTAGCTTATTTACTTAAATCTCTGATAAATTGTATGTCTGGTATGAACAGTCTGGTTAGCACAGTTGGTAAAGTGTTGGGATTGCATTATCAAATTGAGACTGTCATTGGTTCAAATCCCATGTTATCATGTTTTTATTTTACTAGTGTTGTTTGTGGCTCTATAATATGAATGCCTATGTCTTTTAACAACAATGGTCAAGTCTTCCAATGGACTTTTTAGTGAAACCCAATAGATAGCTTTATTTTCTCTTTGTTTACTCAAATATTGAATGCTTATGTCTTATAAATTTAGTAGGAAAGTATTCTAATGACTTGCTTATGACACCCCATAGAATATATTATGTTTAGTACTTTGGACACTGTAGCTTATTCACTTAAATCTCTGATAAATTGTTAGTTTGGTATGCACAGTCTGGTTAGCACAGTTAGTAAGGTGTTGGGTTTGCACTATCAAATTGAGACTGTCATTGGTTCAAATCCCATGTTATCATGTTTTTATTTTACTAGTGTGGTTTGTGGCTCTATAATATGAATGCCTATGTCTTTTAACAACAATAGTCAAGTCTTCCAATGGACTTTTTAGTGAAACCCAATAGATAGCTTTATTTTCTCTTTGTTTACTCAAATATTGAATGCTTATGTCTTATAAATTTAGTAGGAAAGTATTCTAATGACTTGCTTATGACACCCCATAGAATATATTATGTTTAGTACCTTGGACACTGTAGCTTATTCACTTAAATCTCTGATAAATTGTATGTCTGGTATGCACAGTCTGGTTAGCACAGTTAGTAAGGTGTTGGGATTGCACTATCAAATTAAGACTGTCATTGGTTCAAATCCCATGTTATCATGTTTTTATTTTACTAGTGTGGTTTGTGGCTCTATAATATGAATGCCTATGTCTGTTAACAACAATAGTCAAGTCTTCCAATGGACTTTTTAGTGAAACCCAATAGATAGCTTCATTTTCTCTTTGTTTACTCAAATATTGAATGCTTATGTCTTATCAATTTAGTAGGAAAGTATTCTAATGACTTGCTTATGACACCCCATAGAATATATTGTTTAGTACCTTGGACACTGTAGCTTATTCACTTAAATCTATGATAAATTGCGTGTCTGGTATGCACAGTCTGGATAGCACAGTTAGTAAGGTGTTGGGTTTGCACTATCAAATTAAAACTGTCATTGGTTCGAATCCCATGTTATCATGTTTTTATTTTACTAGTGTGGTTTGTGGCTGTATAATATGAATACCTATGTCTTCTAACATCAATAGTCTAGTCTTCCAATGGACTTTTTAGTGAAACCCAATAGATAGCTTCATTTTCTCTTTGTTTACTCAAATATTGAATGCTTATGTCTTATAAATTTAGTAGGAACGTATTCTAATGACTTGCTTATGACACCCCATAGAATATATTGTTTAGTACCTTGGACACTGTAGCTTATTCACTTAAATCTATGATAAATTGCATGTCTGGTATGCACAGTCTGGTTAGCACAGTTAGTAAGGTGTTGGGTTTGCACTATCAAATTAAGATTGTCATTGGTTAGAATCCCATGTTATCATGTTTTTATTTTACTAGTGCGGTTTGTGGCTCTATAATATGAATGCCTATGTCTTTTAACAACAATAATCAAGTCTTCCAATGGACTTTTTAGTGAAACCCAATAGATAGCTTCATTTTCTCTTTGTTTACTCAAATATTGAATGCTTATGTCTTATCAATTTAGTAGGAAAGTATTCTAATGACTTGCTTATGACACCCCATAGAATATATTGTTTAGTACCTTGGACACTGTAGCTTATTCACTTAAATCTCTGATAAATTGTTTGTCTGGTATGCACAGTCTGGATAGCACAGTTAGTAAGGTGTTGGGTTTGCACTATCAAATTAAAACTGTCATTGGTTCGAATCCCATGTTATCATGTTTTTATTTTACTAGTGTGGTTTGTGGCTGTATAATATGAATACCTATGTCTTCTAACATCAATAGTCAAGTCTTCCAATGGACTTTTTAGTGAAACCCAATAGATAGCTGCATTTTCTCTTTGTTTACTCAAATATTGAATGCTTATGTCTTATCAATTTAGTAGAAAAGTATTCTAATGACTTGCTTATGACACCCCATAGAATATATTATGTTTAGTACCTTGGACACTGTAGCTTATTCACTTAAATCTCTGATAAATTGTTTTCTGGTATGCACAGTCTGGTTAGTAAGGTGTTGGGTTTGCACTATCAAATTAAGACTGTCATTGGTTTGAATCCCATGTTATCATGTTTTTATTTTACTAGTGTGGTTTGTGGCTCTATAATATGAATGCCTATGTCTGTTAACAACAATAGTCAAGTCTTCCAATGGACTTTTTATTGAAACCCAATAGATCGCTTTATTTTTTCTTCGTTTACTCAAATATTGAATGCTTATGTCTTATAAATTTAGTAGTTAAGTATTCTAATGACTTGCTTATGACATCCCATAGAATATATTATGTTTAGTACCTTGGACACTGTAGCTTATTCACTTAAATCTCTGATAAATTGTATGTCTGGTATGAACAGTCTGGTTAGCACAGTTGGTAAGGTGTTGGGGTTGCATTATCAAATTGAGACTGTCATTGGTTCAAATCCCATGTTATCATGTTTTTATTTTACTAGTGTTGTTTGTGGCTCTATAATATGAATGCCTATGTCTTTTAACAACAATGGTCAAGTCTTCCAATGGACTTTTTAGTGAAACCCAATAGATAGCTTTATTTTCTCTTTGTTTACTCAAATATTGAATGCTTATGTCTTATAAATTTAGTAGGAAAGTATTCTAATGACTTGCTTATGACACCCCATAGAATATATTATGTTTAGTAGTTTGGACACTGTAGCTTATTCACTTAAATCTCTGATAAATCGTTAGTTTGGTATGCACAGTCTGGTTAGCACAGTTAGTAAAGTGTTGGGTTTGCACTATCAAATTAAGACTGTCATTGGTTCGAATCCCATGTTATCATGTTTTTATTTTACTAGTGTGGTTTGTGGCTCTATAATATGAATGACTATATCTGTTAACAACAATAGTCAAATCTTCCAATGGACTTTTTATTGAAACACAATAGATAGCTTTATTTTATCTTCGTTTACTCAAATATTGAATGCTTATGTCTTATGAATTTAGTAGGAAAGTATTCTAATGACTTGCTTATGACACCCCATAGAATATATTGTTTAGTACCTTGGACACTGTAGCTTATTCACTTAAATCTCTGATAAATTGTTTGTCTGGTATGCACAGTCTGGATAGCACAGTTAGTAAGGTGTTGGGTTTGCAGTATCAAATTAAAACTGTCATTGGTTCGAATCCCATGTTATCATGTTTTTATTTTACTAGTGTGGTTTGTGGCTGTATAATATGAATACCTATGTCTTCTAACCTCAATAGTCAAGTCTTCCAATGGACTTTTTAGTGAAACCCATTAGATAGCTTCATTTTCTCTTTGTTTTCTCAAATATTGAATGCTTATGTCTTATCAATTTAGTAGGAAAGTATTCTAATGACTTGCTTATGACACCCCATAGAATATATTATGTTTAGTACCTTGGACACTGTAGCTTATTCACTTAAATCTCTGATAAATTGTGTGTCTGGTATGCACAGTCTGGTTAGTAAGGTGTTGGGTTTGCACTATCAAATTAAGACTGTCATTGGTTTGAATCCCATGTTATCATGTTTTTATTTTACTAGTGTGGTGTTTGGCTCTATAATATGAATGCCTATGTCTTTTAACAACAATAGTCAAGTCTTCCAATTGACTTTTTAGTGAAACCCAATAGATAGCTTTATTTTCTCTTTGTTTACTTAAATATTGAATGCTTATGTCTTATAAATTTAGTAGGAAAGTATTCTAATGACTTGCTTATGACACCCCATAGAATATATTATGTTTAGTACCTTGGACACTGTAGCTTATTCACTTAAATCTCTGATAAATTGTGTGTCTGTTATGCACAGTCTGGTTAGTAAGGTGTTGGGTTTGCACTATCAAATTAAGACTGTCATTGGTTTGAATCCCATGTTATCATGTTTTTATTTTACTAGTGTGGTGTTTGGCTCTATAATATGAATGCCTATGTCTTTTAACAACAATAGTCAAGTCTTCCAATTGACTTTTTAGTGAAACCCAATAGATAGCTTTATTTTCTCTTTGTTTACTCAAATATTGAATGCTTATGTCTTATAAATTTAGTAGGAAAGTATTCTAATGACTTGCTTATGACACCCCATAGAATATATTATGTTTAGTACTTTGGACACTGTAGCTTATTCACTTAAATCTCTGATAAATTGTTAATTTGGTATGCACAGTCTGGTTAGCACAGTTAGTAAAGTGTTAGATTTGCACTATCAAATTAAGACTGTCATTGGTTCGAATCCCATGTTATCATGTTTTTATTTTACTAGTGTGGTTTGTGGCTCTATAATATGAATGCCTATGTCTGTTAACAACAATAGTCAAGTCTTCCAATGGACTTTTTATTGAAACCCAATAGATAGCTTTATTTTATCTTCGTTTACTCAAATATTGAATGCTTATGTCTTATAAATTTAGTAGTAAAGTATTCTAATGACTTGCTTATGACATCCCATAGAATATATTATGTTTAGTACCTTGGACACTGTAGCTTATTCACTTAAATCTCTGATAAATTGAATGTCTGGTATGAACAGTCTTCTTAGCTCAGTTGGTAAGGTGTTGGGATTGCATTATCAAATTGAGACTGTCATTGGTTCAAATCCCATGTTATCATGTTTTTATTTTACTAGTGTTGTTTGTGGCTCTATAATATGAATGCCTATGTCTTTTAACAACAATGGTCAAGTCTTCCAATGGACTTTTTAGTGAAACACAATAGATAGCTTTATTTTCTCTTTGTTTACTCAAATATTGAATGCTTATGTCTTATAAATTTAGTAGGAAAGTATTCTAATGACTTGCTTATGACACCCCATAGAATATATTATGTTTAGTACTTTGGACACTGTAGCTTATTCACTTAAATCTCTGATAAACTATTAATTTGGTATGCACAGTCTGGTTAGCACAGTTAGTAAAGTGTTGGGTTTGCACTATCAAATTAAGACTGTCATTGGTTCGAATCCCATGTTATCATGTTTTTATTTTACTAGTGTAGTTTGTTGCTCTATAATATGAATGCCTATGTCTTTTAACAACAATAATCAAGTCTTCCAATGGACTTTTTAGTGAAACCCAATAGATAGCTTTATTTTTTCTTTGTTTACTCAAATATTGAATGCTTATGTCTTAGAAATTTAGTAGGAAAGTATTCTAATGACTTGCTTATGACACCCCATAGACTATATTATTTTTAGTACCTTGGACACTGTGGCTTATTCCCTTAAATTTCTGATAAATTGTGTATCTGGTATGCACAGTCTGGTTAGCACAGTTTGTAAGGTGTTGGGTTTGCATTATCAAATTAAGACTGTCGTTGGTTCGAATCCCATGTTATCATGTTTTTATTTTACTAGTGTTGTTTGTGGCTCTATAATATGAATGCCTATGTCTGTTAACAACAATAGTCAAGTCTTCCAATGGAATTTTTATTGAAACCCAATAGATAGCTTTATTTTATCTTCGTTTACTCAAATATTGAATGCTTATGTCTTATAAATTTAGTAGTAAAGTATTCTAATGACTTGCTTATGACACCCCATAGAATATATTATGTTTAGTACCTTGGACACTGTAGCTTATTTACTTAAATCTCTGATAAATTGTATGTCTGGTATGAACAGTCTGCTTAGCACAGTTGGTAAGGTGTTGGGATTGCATTATCAAATTGAGACTGTCATTGGTTCAAATCCCATGTTATCATGTTTTTATTTTACTAGTGTTGTTTGTGGCTCTATAATATGAATGCCTATGTCTTTTAACAACAATGGTCAAGTCTTCCAATGGACTTTTTAGTGAAACCCAATAGATAGCTTTATTTTCTCTTTGTTTACTCAAATATTGAATGCTTATGTCTTATAAATTTAGTAGGAAAGTATTCTAATGACTTGCTTATGACACCCCATAGAATATATTATGTTTAGTACTTTGGACACTGTAGCTTATTCACTTAAATCTCTGATAAATTGTTAGTTTGGTATGCTCAGTCTGGTTAGCACAGTTAGTAAGGTGTTGGGTTTGCACTATCAAATTAAGACTGTCATTGGTTCAAATCCCATGTTATCATGTTTTTATTTTACTAGTGTGGTTTGTGGCTCTATAATATGAATGCCTATGTCTTTTAACAACAATAGTCAAGTCTTCCAATGGACTTTTTAGTGAAACCCAATAGATAGCTTTATTTTCTCTTTGTTTACTCAAATATTGAATGCTTATGTCTTATAAATTTAGTAGGAAAGTATTCTAATGACTTGCTTATGACACCCCATAGAATATATTATGTTTAGTACCTTGGACACTGTAGCTTATTCACTTAAATCTCTGATAAATTGTATGTCTGGTATGCACAGTCTGGTTAGCACAGTTAGTAAGGTGTTGGGATTGCACTATCAAATTAAGACTGTCATTGGTTCAAATCCCATGTTATCATGTTTTTATTTTACTAGTGTGGTTTGTGGCTCTATAATATGAATGCCTATGTCTGTTAACAACAATAGTCAAGTCTTCCAATGGACTTTTTAGTGAAACCCAATAGATAGCTTCATTTTCTCTTTGTTTACTCAAATATTGAATGCTTATGTCTTATCAATTTAGTAGGAAAGTATTCTAATGACTTGCTTATGACACCCCATAGAATATATTGTTTAGTACCTTGGACACTGTAGCTTATTCACTTAAATCTCTGATAAATTGTTTGTCTGGTATGCACAGTCTGGATAGCACAGTTAGTAAGGTGTTGGGTTTGCACTATCAAATTAAAACTGTCATTGGTTCGAATCCCATGTTATCATGTTTTTATTTTACTAGTGTGGTTTGTGGCTGTATAATATGAATACCTATGTCTTCTAACATCAATAGTCAAGTCTTCCAATGGACTTTTTAGTGAAACCCAATAGATAGCTTCATTTTCTCTTTGTTTACTCAAATATTGAATGCTTATGTCTTATCAATTTAGTAGGAAAGTATTCTAATGACTTGCTTATGACACCCCATAGAATATATTATGTTTAGTACCTTGGACACTGTAGCTTATTCACTTAAATCTCTGATAAATTGTTTTCTGGTATGCACAGTCTGGTTAGTAAGGTGTTGGGTTTGCACTATCAAATTAAGACTGTCATTGGTTTGAATCCCATGTTATCATGTTTTTATTTTACTAGTGTGGTTTGTGGCTCTATAATATGAATGCCTATGTCTGTTAACAACAATAGTCAAGTCTTCCAATGGACTTTTTATTGAAACCCAATAGATCGCTTTATTTTTTCTTCGTTTACTCAAATATTGAATGCTTATGTCTTATAAATTTAGTAGTAAAGTATTCTAATGACTTGCTTATGACATCCCATAGAATATATTATGTTTAGTACCTTGGACACTGTAGCTTATTCACTTAAATCTCTGATAAATTGTATGTCTGGTATGAACAGTCTGGTTAGCACAGTTGGTAAGGTGTTGGGGTTGCATTATCAAATTGAGACTGTCATTGGTTCAAATCCCATGTTATCATGTTTTTATTTTACTAGTGTTGTTTGTGGCTCTATAATATGAATGCCTATGTCTTTTAACAACAATGGTCAAGTCTTCCAATGGACTTTTTAGTGAAACCCAATAGATAGCTTTATTTTCTCTTTGTTTACTCAAATATTGAATGCTTATGTCTTATAAATTTAGTAGGAAAGTATTCTAATGACTTGCTTATGACACCCCATAGAATATATTATGTTTAGTAGTTTGGACACTGTAGCTTATTCACTTAAATCTCTGATAAATCGTTAGTTTGGTATGCACAGTCTGGTTAGCACAGTTAGTAAAGTGTTGGGTTTGCACTATCAAATTAAGACTGTCATTGGTTCGAATCCCATGTTATCATGTTTTTATTTTACTAGTGTGGTTTGTGGCTCTATAATATGAATGACTATATCTGTTAACAACAATAGTCAAATCTTCCAATGGACTTTTTATTGAAACCCAATAGATAGCTTTATTTTATCTTCGTTTACTCAAATATTGAATGCTTATGTCTTATGAATTTAGTAGGAAAGTATTCTAATGACTTGCTTATGACACCCCATAGAATATATTGTTTAGTACTTTGGACACTGTAGCTTATTCACTTAAATCTCTGATAAATTGTTTGTCTGGTATGCACAGTCTGGATAGCACAGTTAGTAAGGTGTTGGGTTTGCAGTATCAAATTAAAACTGTCATTGGTTCGAATCCCATGTTATCATGTTTTTATTTTACTAGTGTGGTTTGTGGCTGTATAATATGAATACCTATGTCTTCTAACCTCAATAGTCAAGTCTTCCAATGGACTTTTTAGTGAAACCCATTAGATAGCTTCATTTTCTCTTTGTTTACTCAAATATTGAATGCTTATGTCTTATCAATTTAGTAGGAAAGTATTCTAATGACTTGCTTATGACACCCCATAGAATATATTATGTTTAGTACCTTGGACACTGTAGCTTATTCACTTAAATCTCTGATAAATTGTTTTCTGGTATGCACAGTCTGGTTAGTAAGGTGTTGGGTTTGCACTATCAAATTAAGACTGTCATTGGTTTGAATCCCATGTTATCATGTTTTTATTTTACTAGTGTGGTTTGTGGCTCTATAATATGAATGCCTATGTCTGTTAACAACAATAGTCAAGTCTTCCAATGGACTTTTTATTGAAACCCAATAGATCGCTTTATTTTTTCTTCGTTTACTCAAATATTGAATGCTTATGTCTTATAAATTTAGTAGTAAAGTATTCTAATGACTTGCTTATGACATCCCATAGAATATATTATGTTTAGTACCTTGGACACTGTAGCTTATTCACTTAAATCTCTGATAAATTGTATGTCTGGTATGAACAGTCTGGTTAGCACAGTTGGTAAGGTGTTGGGGTTGCATTATCAAATTGAGACTGTCATTGGTTCAAATCCCATGTTATCATGTTTTTATTTTACTAGTGTTGTTTGTGGCTCTATAATATGAATGCCTATGTCTTTTAACAACAATGGTCAAGTCTTCCAATGGACTTTTTAGTGAAACCCAATAGATAGCTTTATTTTCTCTTTGTTTACTCAAATATTGAATGCTTATGTCTTATAAATTTAGTAGGAAAGTATTCTAATGACTTGCTTATGACACCCCATAGAATATATTATGTTTAGTAGTTTGGACACTGTAGCTTATTCACTTAAATCTCTGATAAATCGTTAGTTTGGTATGCACAGTCTGGTTAGCACAGTTAGTAAAGTGTTGGGTTTGCACTATCAAATTAAGACTGTCATTGGTTCGAATCCCATGTTATCATGTTTTTATTTTACTAGTGTGGTTTGTGGCTCTATAATATGAATGACTATATCTGTTAACAACAATAGTCAAATCTTCCAATGGACTTTTTATTGAAACACAATAGATAGCTTTATTTTATCTTCGTTTACTCAAATATTGAATGCTTATGTCTTATGAATTTAGTAGGAAAGTATTCTAATGACTTGCTTATGACACCCCATAGAATATATTGTTTAGTACCTTGGACACTGTAGCTTATTCACTTAAATCTCTGATAAATTGTTTGTCTGGTATGCACAGTCTGGATAGCACAGTTAGTAAGGTGTTGGGTTTGCAGTATCAAATTAAAACTGTCATTGGTTCGAATCCCATGTTATCATGTTTTTATTTTACTAGTGTGGTTTGTGGCTGTATAATATGAATACCTATGTCTTCTAACCTCAATAGTCAAGTCTTCCAATGGACTTTTTAGTGAAACCCATTAGATAGCTTCATTTTCTCTTTGTTTTCTCAAATATTGAATGCTTATGTCTTATCAATTTAGTAGGAAAGTATTCTAATGACTTGCTTATGACACCCCATAGAATATATTATGTTTAGTACCTTGGACACTGTAGCTTATTCACTTAAATCTCTGATAAATTGTGTGTCTGGTATGCACAGTCTGGTTAGTAAGGTGTTGGGTTTGCACTATCAAATTAAGACTGTCATTGGTTTGAATCCCATGTTATCATGTTTTTATTTTACTAGTGTGGTGTTTGGCTCTATAATATGAATGCCTATGTCTTTTAACAACAATAGTCAAGTCTTCCAATTGACTTTTTAGTGAAACCCAATAGATAGCTTTATTTTCTCTTTGTTTACTTAAATATTGAATGCTTATGTCTTATAAATTTAGTAGGAAAGTATTCTAATGACTTGCTTATGACACCCCATAGAATATATTATGTTTAGTACCTTGGACACTGTAGCTTATTCACTTAAATCTCTGATAAATTGTGTGTCTGTTATGCACAGTCTGGTTAGTAAGGTGTTGGGTTTGCACTATCAAATTAAGACTGTCATTGGTTTGAATCCCATGTTATCATGTTTTTATTTTACTAGTGTGGTGTTTGGCTCTATAATATGAATGCCTATGTCTTTTAACAACAATAGTCAAGTCTTCCAATTGACTTTTTAGTGAAACCCAATAGATAGCTTTATTTTCTCTTTGTTTACTCAAATATTGAATGCTTATGTCTTATAAATTTAGTAGGAAAGTATTCTAATGACTTGCTTATGACACCCCATAGAATATATTATGTTTAGTACTTTGGACACTGTAGCTTATTCACTTAAATCTCTGATAAATTGTTAATTTGGTATGCACAGTCTGGTTAGCACAGTTAGTAAAGTGTTAGATTTGCACTATCAAATTAAGACTGTCATTGGTTCGAATCCCATGTTATCATGTTTTTATTTTACTAGTGTGGTTTGTGGCTCTATAATATGAATGCCTATGTCTGTTAACAACAATAGTCAAGTCTTCCAATGGACTTTTTATTGAAACCCAATAGATAGCTTTATTTTATCTTCGTTTACTCAAATATTGAATGCTTATGTCTTATAAATTTAGTAGTAAAGTATTCTAATGACTTGCTTATGACACCCCATAGAATATATTATGTTTAGTACCTTGGACACTGTAGCTTATTCCCTTAAATCTCTGATAAATTGTGTATCTGGTATGCACAGTCTGGTTAGCACAGTTTGTAAGGTGTTGGGTTTGCACTATCAAATTAAGACTGTCATTGGTTCAAATCCCATGTTATCATGTTTTTATTTTACTAGTGTTGTTTGTGGCTCTATAATATGAATGACTATGTCTGTTAACAACAATAGTCAAGTCTTCCAATGGACTTTTTAGTGAAACCCAATAGATAGCTTCATTTTCTCTTTGTTTACTCAAATATTGAATGCTTATGTCTTATCAATTTAGTAGGAAAGTATTCTAATGACTTGCTTATGACACCCCATAGAATATATTGTTTAGTACCTTGGACACTGTAGCTTATTCACTTAAATCTCTGATAAATTGTTTGTCTGGTATGCACAGTCTGGATAGCACAGTTAGTAAGGTGTTGGGTTTGCACTATCAAATTAAAACTGTCATTGGTTCGAATCCCATGTTATCATGTTTTTATTTTACTAGTGTGGTTTGTGGCTGTATAATATGAATACCTATGTCTTCTAACCTCAATAGTCAAGTCTTCCAATGGACTTTTTAGTGAAACCCAATAGATAGCTTCATTTTCTCTTTGTTTACTCAAATATTGAATGCTTATGTCTTTTCAATTTAGTAGAAAAGTATTCTAATGACTTGCTTATGACACCCCATAGAATATATTATGTTTAGTACCTTGGACACTGTAGCTTATTCACTTAAATCTCTGATAAATTGTTTTCTGGTATGCACAGTCTGGTTAGTAAGGTGTTGGGTTTGCACTATCAAATTAAGACTGTCATTGGTTTGAATCCCATGTTATCATGTTTTTATTTTACTAGTGTGGTTTGTGGCTCTATAATATGAATGCCTATGTCTGTTAACAACAATAGTCAAGTCTTCCAATGGACTTTTTATTGAAACCCAATAGATAGCTTTATTTTATCTTCGTTTACTCAAATATTGAATGCTTATGTCTTATAAATTTAGTAGTAAAGTATTCTAATGACTTGCTTATGACATCCCATAGAATATATTATGTTTAGTACCTTGGACACTGTAGCTTATTCACTTAAATCTCTGATAAATTGAATGTATGGTATGAACAGTCTTCTTAGCTCAGTTGGTAAGGTGTTGGGATTGCATTATCAAATTGAGACTGTCATTGGTTCAAATCCCATGTTATCATGTTTTTATTTTACTAGTGTTGTTTGTGGCTCTATAATATGAATGCCTATGTCTTTTAACAACAATGGTCAAGTCTTCCAATGGACTTTTTAGTGAAACACAATAGATAGCTTTATTTTCTCTTTGTTTACTCAAATATTGAATGCTTATGTCTTATAAATTTAGTAGGAAAGTATTCTAATGACTTGCTTATGACACCCCATAGAATATATTATGTTTAGTACTTTGGACACTGTAGCTTATTCACTTAAATCTCTGATAAACTGTTAATTTGGTATGCACAGTCTGGTTAGCACAGTTAGTAAAGTGTTGGGTTTGCACTATCAAATTAAGACTGTCATTGGTTCGAATCCCATGTTATCATGTTTTTATTTTACTAGTGTAGTTTGTTGCTCTATAATATGAATGCCTATGTCTTTTAACAACAATAATCAAGTCTTCCAATGGACTTTTTAGTGAAACCCAATAGATAGCTTTATTTTTTCTTTGTTTACTCAAATATTGAATGCTTATGTCTTAGAAATTTAGTAGGAACGTATTCTAATGACTTGCTTATGACACCCCATAGACTATATTATTTTTAGTACCTTGGACACTGTGGCTTATTCCCTTAAATTTCTGATAAATTGTGTATCTGGTATGCACAGTCTGGTTAGCACAGTTTGTAAGGTGTTGGGTTTGCATTATCAAATTAAGACTGTCGTTGGTTCGAATCCCATGTTATCATGTTTTTATTTTACTAGTATTGTTTGTGGCTCTATAATATGAATGCCTATGTCTGTTAACAACAATAGTCAAGTCTTCCAATGGAATTTTTATTGAAACCCAATAGATAGCTTTATTTTATCTTCGTTTACTCAAATATTGAATGCTTATGTCTTATAAATTTAGTAGTAAAGTATTCTAATGACTTGCTTATGACACCCCATAGAATATATTATGTTTAGTACCTTGGACACTGTAGCTTATTTACTTAAATCTCTGATAAATTGTATGTCTGGTATGAACAGTCTGGTTAGCACAGTTGGTAAGGTGTTGGGATTGCATTATCAAATTGAGACTGTCATTGGTTCAAATCCCATGTTATCATGTTTTTATTTTACTAGTGTTGTTTGTGGCTCTATAATATGAATGCCTATGTCTTTTAACAACAATGGTCAAGTCTTCCAATGGACTTTTTAGTGAAACCCAATAGATAGCTTTATTTTCTCTTTGTTTACTCAAATATTGAATGCTTATGTCTTATAAATTTAGTAGGAAAGTATTCTAATGACTTGCTTATGACACCCCATAGAATATATTATGTTTAGTACTTTGGACACTGTAGCTTATTCACTTAAATCTCTGATAAATTGTTAGTTTGGTATGCTCAGTCTGGTTAGCACAGTTAGTAAGGTGTTGGGTTTGCACTATCAAATTAAGACTGCATTGGTTCAAATCCCATGTTATCATGTTTTTATTTTACTAGTGTGGTTTGTGGCTCTATAATATGAATGCCTATGTCTTTTAACAACAATAGTCAAGTCTTCCAATGGACTTTTTAGTGAAACCCAATAGATAGCTTTATTTTCTCTTTGTTTACTCAAATATTGAATGCTTATGTCTTATAAATTTAGTAGGAAAGTATTCTAATGACTTGCTTATGACACCCCATAGAATATATTATGTTTAGTACCTTGGACACTGTAGCTTATTCACTTAAATCTCTGATAAATTGTATGTCTGGTATGCACAGTCTGGTTAGCACAGTTAGTAAGGTGTTGGGATTGCACTATCAAATTAAGACTGTCATTGGTTCAAATCCCATGTTATCATGTTTTTATTTTACTAGTGTGGTTTGTGGCTCTATAATATGAATGCCTATGTCTGTTAACAACAATAGTCAAGTCTTCCAATGGACTTTTTAGTGAAACCCAATAGATAGCTTCATTTTCTCTTTGTTTACTCAAATATTGAATGCTTATGTCTTATCAATTTAGTAGGAAAGTATTCTAATGACTTGCTTATGACACCCCATAGAATATATTGTTTAGTACCTTGGACACTGTAGCTTATTCACTTAAATCTCTGATAAATTGTTTGTCTGGTATGCACAGTCTGGATAGCACAGTTAGTAAGGTGTTGGGTTTGCACTATCAAATTAAAACTGTCATTGGTTCGAATCCCATGTTATCATGTTTTTATTTTACTAGTGTGGTTTGTGGCTGTATAATATGAATACCTATGTCTTCTAACATCAATAGTCAAGTCTTCCAATGGACTTTTTAGTGAAACCCAATAGATAGCTTCATTTTCTCTTTGTTTACTCAAATATTGAATGCTTATGTCTTATCAATTTAGTAGGAAAGTATTCTAATGACTTGCTTATGACACCCCATAGAATATATTATGTTTAGTACCTTGGACACTGTAGCTTATTCACTTAAATCTCTGATAAATTGTTTTCTGGTATGCACAGTCTGGTTAGTAAGGTGTTGGGTTTGCACTATCAAATTAAGACTGTCATTGGTTTGAATCCCATGTTATCATGTTTTTATTTTACTAGTGTGGTTTGTGGCTCTATAATATGAATGCCTATGTCTGTTAACAACAATAGTCAAGTCTTCCAATGGACTTTTTATTGAAACCCAATAGATCGCTTTATTTTTTCTTCGTTTACTCAAATATTGAATGCTTATGTCTTATAAATTTAGTAGTAAAGTATTCTAATGACTTGCTTATGACATCCCATAGAATATATTATGTTTAGTACCTTGGACACTGTAGCTTATTCACTTAAATCTCTGATAAATTGTATGTCTGGTATGAACAGTCTGGTTAGCACAGTTGGTAAGGTGTTGGGGTTGCATTATCAAATTGAGACTGTCATTGGTTCCAATCCCATGTTATCATGTTTTTATTTTACTAGTGTTGTTTGTGGCTCTATAATATGAATGCCTATGTCTTTTAACAACAATGGTCAAGTCTTCCAATGGACTTTTTAGTGAAACCCAATAGATAGCTTTATTTTCTCTTTGTTTACTCAAATATTGAATGCTTATGTCTTATGAATTTAGTAGGAAAGTATTCTAATGACTTGCTTATGACACCCCATAGAATATATTGTTTAGTACTTTGGACACTGTAGCTTATTCACTTAAATCTCTGATAAATTGTTTGTCTGGTATGCACAGTCTGGATAGCACAGTTAGTAAGGTGTTGGGTTTGCAGTATCAAATTAAAACTGTCATTGGTTCGAATCCCATGTTATCATGTTTTTATTTTACTAGTGTGGTTTGTGGCTGTATAATATGAATACCTATGTCTTCTAACCTCAATAGTCAAGTCTTCCAATGGACTTTTTAGTGAAACCCATTAGATAGCTTCATTTTCTCTTTGTTTACTCAAATATTGAATGCTTATGTCTTATCAATTTAGTAGGAAAGTATTCTAATGACTTGCTTATGACACCCCATAGAATATATTATGTTTAGTACCTTGGACACTGTAGCTTATTCACTTAAATCTCTGATAAATTGTGTGTCTGGTATGCACAGTCTGGTTAGTAAGGTGTTGGGTTTGCACTATCAAATTAAGACTGTCATTGGTTTGAATCCCATGTTATCATGTTTTTATTTTACTAGTGTGGTGTTTGGCTCTATAATATGAATGCCTATGTCTTTTAACAACAATAGTCAAGTCTTCCAATTGACTTTTTAGTGAAACCCAATAGATAGCTTTATTTTCTCTTTGTTTACTTAAATATTGAATGCTTATGTCTTATAAATTTAGTAGGAAAGTATTCTAATGACTTGCTTATGACACCCCATAGAATATATTATGTTTAGTACCTTGGACACTGTAGCTTATTCACTTAAATCTCTGATAAATTGTGTGTCTGTTATGCACAGTCTGGTTAGTAAGGTGTTGGGTTTGCACTATCAAATTAAGACTGTCATTGGTTTGAATCCCATGTTATCATGTTTTTATTTTACTAGTGTGGTGTTTGGCTCTATAATATGAATGCCTATGTCTTTTAACAACAATAGTCAAGTCTTCCAATTTACTTTTTAGTGAAACCCAATAGATAGCTTTATTTTCTCTTTGTTTACTTAAATATTGAATGCTTATGTCTTATAAATTTAGTAGGAACGTATTCTAATGACTTGCTTATGACACCCCATAGAATATATTATGTTTAGTACCTTGGACACTGTAGCTTATTCACTTAAATCTATGATAAATTGCGTGTCTGGAATGCACAGTCTGGATAGCACAGTTAGTATGGTGTTGGGTTTGCACTATCAAATTAAAACTGTCATTGGTTCGAATCCCATGTTATCATGTTTTTATTTTACTAGTGTGGTTTGTGGCTGTATAATATGAATACCTATGTCTTCTAACATCAATAGTCAAGTCTTCCAATGGACTTTTTAGTGAAACCCAATAGATGGCTTCATTTTCTCTTTGTTTACTCAAATATTGAATGCTTATGTCTTATAAATTTAGTAGGAACGTATTCTAATGACTTGCTTATGACACCCCATAGAATATATTGTTTAGTACCTTGGACACTGTAGCTTATTCACTTAAATCTATGATAAATTGCTTGTCTGGTATGCACAGTCTGGTTAGCACAGTTAGTAAGGTGTTGGGTTGGCACTATCAAATTAAGATTGTCATTGGTTAGAATCCCATGTTATCATGTTTTTATTTTACTAGTGTGGTTTGTGGCTCTATAATATGAATGCCTATGTCTTTTAACAACAATAATCAAGTCTTCCAATGGACTTTTTAGTGAAACCCAATAGATAGCTTTATTTTCTCTTTGTTTACTCAAATATTGAATGCTTATGTCTTATCAATTTAGTAGGAAAGTATTCTAATGACTTGCTTATGACACCCCATAGAATATATTATGTTTAGTACCTTGGACACTGTAGCTTATTCACTTAAATCTCTGATAAACTGTATGTCTGGTATGCACAGTCTGGTTAGCACAGTTAGTAAGGTGTTGGGATTGCACTATCAAATTAAGACTGTCATTGGTTTGAATCCCATGTTATGTTTTTATTTTACTAGTGTGGTGTTTGGCTCTATAATATGAATGCCTATGTCTGTTAACAACAATAGTCAAGTCTTCCAATGGACTTTTTAATGAAACCCAATAGATAGCTTTATTTTATCTTCGTTTACTCAAATATTGAATGCTTATGTCTTATAAATTTAGTAGGAAAGTATTATAATGACTTGCTTATGACACCCCATAGAATATATTATGTTTAGTACCTTGGACACTGCAGCTTATTCACTTAAATCTCTGATAAATTGTGAGTCTGGTATGCACGGTCTGGTTAGCACAGTTAGTAAGGTGTTGGGTTTGCACTATCAAATTAAGACTGTCATTGGTTCGAATCCCATGTTATCATGCTTTTATTTTACTAGTGTGGTTTGTGGCTCTATAATATGAATGCCTATGTATGTTAACAACAATAGTCAAGTCTTCCAATGGACTTTTTAGTGAAACCCAATAGATAGCTGCATTTTCTCTTTGTTTACTCAAATATTGAATGCTTATGTCTTATCAATTTAGTAGAAAAGTATTCTAATGACTTGCTTATGACACCCCATAGAATATATTATGTTTAGTACCTTGGACACTGTAGCTTATTCACTTAAATCTCTGATAAATTGTTTTCTGGTATGCACAGTCTGGTTAGTAAGGTGTTGGGTTTGCACTATCAAATTAAGACTGTCATTGGTTTGAATCCCATGTTATCATGTTTTTATTTTACTAGTGTGGTTTGTGGCTCTGTAATATGAATGCCTATGTCTGTTAACAACAATAGTCAAGTCTTCCAATGGACTTTTTATTGAAACCCAATAGATCGCTTTATTTTATCTTCGTTTACTCAAATATTGAATGCTTATGTCTTATAAATTTAGTAGTAAAGTATTCTAATGACTTGCTTATGACATCCCATAGAATATATTATGTTTAGTACCTTGGACACTGTAGCTTATTCACTTCAATCTCTGATAAATTGTATGTCTGGTATGAACAGTCTGGTTAGCACAGCTGGTAAGGTGTTGGGGTTGCATTATCAAATTGAGACTGTCATTGGTTCAAATCCCATGTTATCATGTTTTTATTTTACTAGTGTTGTTTGTGGCTCTATAATATGAATGCCTATGTCTTTTAACAACAATGGTCAAGTCTTCCAATGGACTTTTTAGTGAAACCCAATAGATAGCTTTATTTTCTCTTTGTTTACTCAAATATTGAATGCTTATGTCTTATAAATTTAGTAGGAAAGTATTCTAATGACTTGCTTATGACACCCCATAGAATATATTATGTTTAGTAGTTTGGACACTGTAGCTTATTCACTTAAATCTCTGATAAATCGTTAGTTTGGTATGCACAGTCTGGTTAGCACAGTTAGTAAAGTGTTGGGTTTGCACTATCAAATTAAGACTGTCATTGGTTCGAATCCCATGTTATCATGTTTTTATTTTACTAGTGTGGTTTGTGGCTCTATAATATGAATGACTATGTCTGTTAACAACAATAGTCAAATCTTCCAATGGACTTTTTATTGTAACCCAATAGATAGCTTTATTTTATCTTCGTTTACTCAAATATTGAATGCTTATGTCTTATGAATTTAGTAGGAAAGTATTCTAATGACTTGCTTATGACACCCCATAGAATATATTGTTTAGTACCTTGGACACTGTAGCTTATTCACTTAAATCTCTGATAAATTGTTTGTCTGGTATGCACAGTCTGGATAGCACAGTTAGTAAGGTGTTGGGTTTGCAGTATCAAATTAAAACTGTCATTGGTTCGAATCCCATGTTATCATGTTTTTATTTTACTAGTGTGGTTTGTGGCTGTATAATATGAATACCTATGTCTTCTAACCTCAATAGTCAAGTCTTCCAATGGACTTTTTAGTGAAACCTATTAGATAGCTTCATTTTCTCTTTGTTTACTCAAATATTGAATGCTTATGTCTTATCAATTTAGTAGGAAAGTATTCTAATGACTTGCTTATGACACCCCATAGAATATATTATGTTTAGTACCTTGGACACTGTAGCTTATTCACTTAAATCTCTGATAAATTGTGTGTCTGGTATGCACAGTCTGGTTAGTAAGGTGTTGGGTTTGCACTATCAAATTAAGACTGTCATTGGTTTGAATCCCATGTTATCATGTTTTTATTTTACTAGTGTGGTGT
This sequence comes from Pseudophryne corroboree, assembly GCF_028390025.1. NCBI lineage: Eukaryota > Metazoa > Chordata > Amphibia > Anura > Myobatrachidae > Pseudophryne > Pseudophryne corroboree. Next base: position 648,089,416 of record NC_086445.1, read on the forward strand.
TTGGCTCTATAATATGAATGCCTATGTCTTTTAACAACAATAGTCAAGTCTTCCAATTGACTTTTTAGTGAAACCCAATAGATAGCTTTATTTTCTCTTTGTTTACTTAAATATTGAATGCTTATGTCTTATAAATTTAGTAGGAAAGTATTCTAATGACTTGCTTATGACACCCCATAGAATATATTATGTTTAGTACCTTGGACACTGTAGCTTATTCACTTAAATCTCTGATAAATTGTGTGTCTGTTATGCACAGTCTGGTTAGTAAGGTGTTGGGTTTGCACTATCAAATTAAGACTGTCATTGGTTTGAATCCCATGTTATCATGTTTTTATTTTACTAGTGTGGTGTTTGGCTCTATAATATGAATGCCTATGTCTTTTAACAACAATAGTCAAGTCTTCCAATTGACTTTTTAGTGAAACCCAATAGATCGCTTTATTTTATCTTCGTTTACTCAAATATTGAATGCTTATGTCTTATAAATTTAGTAGTAAAGTATTCTAATGACTTGCTTATGACATCCCATAGAATATATTATGTTTAGTACCTTGGACACTGTAGCTTATTCACTTCAATCTCTGATAAATTGTATGTCTGGTATGAACAGTCTGGTTAGCACTGTTGGTAAGGTGTTGGGGTTGCATTATCAAATTGAGACTGTCATTGGTTCAAATCCCATGTTATCATGTTTTTATTTTACTAGTGTTGTTTGTGGCTCTATAATATGAATGCCTATGTCTTTTAACAACAATGGTCAAGTCTTCCAATGGACTTTTTAGTGAAACCCAATAGATAGCTTTATTTTCTCTTTGTTTACTCAAATATTGAATGCTTATGTCTTATAAATTTAGTAGGAAAGTATTCTAATGACTTGCTTATGACACCCCATAGAATATATTATGTTTAGTAGTTTGGACACTGTAGCTTATTCACTTAAATCTCTGATAAATCGTTAGTTTGGTATGCACAGTCTGGTTAGCACAGTTAGTAAAGTGTTGGGTTTGCACTATCAAATTAAGACTGTCATTGGTTCGAATCCCATGTTATCATGTTTTTATTTTACTAGTGTGGTTTGTGGCTCTATAATATGAATGACTATGTCTGTTAACAACAATAGTCAAATCTTCCAATGGACTTTTTATTGTAACCCAATAGATAGCTTTATTTTATCTTCGTTTACTCAAATATTGAATGCTTATGTCTTATGAATTTAGTAGGAAAGTATTCTAATGACTTGCTTATGACACCCCATAGAATATATTGTTTAGTACCTTGGACACTGTAGCTTATTCACTTAAATCTCTGATAAATTGTTTGTCTGGTATGCACAGTCTGGATAGCACAGTTAGTAAGGTGTTGGGTTTGCAGTATCAAATTAAAACTGTCATTGGTTCGAATCCCATGTTATCATGTTTTTATTTTACTAGTGTGGTTTGTGGCTGTATAATATGAATACCTATGTCTTCTAACCTCAATAGTCAAGTCTTCCAATGGACTTTTTAGTGAAACCCATTAGATAGCTTCATTTTCTCTTTGTTTACTCAAATATTGAATGCTTATGTCTTATCAATTTAGTAGGAAAGTATTCTAATGACTTGCTTATGACACCCCATAGAATATATTATGTTTAGTACCTTGGACACTGTAGCTTATTCACTTAAATCTCTGATAAATTGTGTGTCTGGTATGCACAGTCTGGTTAGTAAGGTGTTGGGTTTGCACTATCAAATTAAGACTGTCATTGGTTTGAATCCCATGTTATCATGTTTTTATTTTACTAGTGTGGTGTTTGGCTCTATAATATGAATGCCTATGTCTTTTAACAACAATAGTCAAGTCTTCCAATTGACTTTTTAGTGAAACCCAATAGATAGCTTTATTTTCTCTTTGTTTACTTAAATATTGAATGCTTATGTCTTATAAATTTAGTAGGAAAGTATTCTAATGACTTGCTTATGACACCCCATAGAATATATTATGTTTAGTACCTTGGACACTGTAGCTTATTCACTTAAATCTCTGATAAATTGTGTGTCTGTTATGCACAGTCTGGTTAGTAAGGTGTTGGGTTTGCACTATCAAATTAAGACTGTCATTGGTTTGAATCCCATGTTATCATGTTTTTATTTTACTAGTGTGGTGTTTGGCTCTATAATATGAATGCCTATGTCTTTTAACAACAATAGTCAAGTCTTCCAATTGACTTTTTAGTGAAACCCAATAGATAGCTTTATTTTCTCTTTGTTTACTTAAATATTGAATGCTTATGTCTTATAAATTTAGTAGGAAAGTATTCTAATGACTTGCTTATGACACCCCATAGAATATATTATGTTTAGTACCTTGGACACTGTAGCTTATTCACTTAAATCTATGATAAATTGCGTGTCTGGAATGCACAGTCTGGATAGCACAGTTAGTAAGGTGTTGGGTTTGCACTATCAAATTAAAACTGTCATTGGTTCGAATCCCATGTTATCATGTTTTTATTTTACTAGTGTGGTTTGTGGCTGTATAATATGAATACCTATGTCTTCTAACATCAATAGTCAAGTCTTCCAATGGACTTTTTAGTGAAACCCAATAGATGGCTTCATTTTCTCTTTGTTTACTCAAATATTGAATGCTTATGTCTTATAAATTTAGTAGGAACGTATTCTAATGACTTGCTTATGACACCCCATAGAATATATTGTTTAGTACCTTGGACACTGTAGCTTATTCACTTAAATCTATGATAAATTGCTTGTCTGGTATGCACAGTCTGGTTAGCACAGTTAGTAAGGTGTTGGGTTGGCACTATCAAATTAAGATTGTCATTGGTTAGAATCCCATGTTATCATGTTTTTATTTTACTAGTGTGGTTTGTGGCTCTATAATATGAATGCCTATGTCTTTTAACAACAATAATCAAGTCTTCCAATGGACTTTTTAGTGAAACCCAATAGATAGCTTTATTTTCTCTTTGTTTACTCAAATATTGAATGCTTATGTCTTATCAATTTAGTAGGAAAGTATTCTAATGACTTGCTTATGACACCCCATAGAATATATTATGTTTAGTACCTTGGACACTGTAGCTTATTCACTTAAATCTCTGATAAACTGTATGTCTGGTATGCACAGTCTGGTTAGCACAGTTGGTAAGGTGTTGGGATTGCACTATCAAATTAAGACTGTCATTGGTTCGAATCCCATGTTATCATGTTTTTATTTTACTAGTGTGGTTTGTGGCTCTATAATATGAATGCCTATGTATGTTAACAACAATAGTCAAGTCTTCCAATGGACTTTTTAGTGAAACCCAATAGATAGCTGCATTTTCTCTTTGTTTACTCAAATATTGAATGCTTATGTCTTATAAATTTAGTAGAAAAGTATTCTAATGACTTGCTTATGACACCCCATAGAATATATTATGTTTAGTACCTTGAAAACTGTAGCTTATTCACTTAAATCTCTGACAAATTGTTTTCTGGTATGCACAGTCTGGTTAGTAAGGTGTTGGGTTTGCACTATCAAATTAAGACTGTCATTGGTTTGAATCCCATGTTATCATGTTTTTATTTTACTAGTGTGGTTTGTGGCTCTATAATATGAATGCCTATGTCTGTTAACAACAATAGTCAAGTCTTCCAATGGACTTTTTATTGAAACCCAATAGATCGCTTTATTTTATCTTCGTTTACTCAAATATTGAATGCTTATGTCTTATAAATTTAGTAGTAAAGTATTCTAATGACTTGCTTATGACATCCCATAGAATATATTATGTTTAGTACCTTGGACACTGTAGCTTATTCACTTAAATCTCTGATAAATTGTATGTCTGGTATGAACAGTGTGGTTAGCACAGTTGGTAAGGTGTTGGGGTTGCATTATCAAATTGAGACTGTCATTGGTTCAAATCCCATGTTATCATGTTTTTATTTTACTAGTGTGGTTTGTGGCTCTATAATATGAATGACTATGTCTGTTAACAACAATAGTCAAGTCTTCCAATGGACTTTTTATTAAAACCCAATAGATAGCTTTATTTTATCTTCGTTTACTCAAATATTGAATGCTTATGTCTTATGAATTTAGTAGGAAAGTATTCTAATGACTTGCTTATGACACCCCATAGAATATATTGTTTAGTACCTTGGACACTGTAGCTTATTCACTTAAATCTCTGATAAATTGTTTGTCTGGTATGCACAGTCTGGATAGCACAGTTAGTAAGATGTTGGGTTTGCAGTATCAAATTAAAACTGTCATTGGTTCGAATCCCATGTTATCATGTTTTTATTTTACTAGTGTGGTTTGTGGCTGTATAATATGAATACCTATGTCTTCTAACCTCAATAGTCAAGTCTTCCAATGGACTTTTTAGTGAAACCCATTAGATAGCTTCATTTTCTCTTTGTTTACTCAAATATTGAATGCTTATGTCTTATCAATTTAGTAGGAAAGTATTCTAATGACTTGCTTATGACACCCCATAGAATATATTATGTTTAGTACCTTGGACACTGTAGCTTATTCACTTAAATCTCTGATAAATTGTGTGTCTGGTATGCACAGTCTGGTTAGAAAGGTGTTGGGTTTGCACTATCAAATTAAGATTGTCATTGGTTTGAATCCCATGTTATCATGTTTTTATTTTACTAGTGTGGTGTTTGGCTCTATAATATGAATGCCTATGTCTTTTAACAACAATAGTCAAGTCTTCCAATTGACTTTTTAGTGAAACCCAATAGATAGCTTTATTTTCTCTTTGTTTACTTAAATATTGAATGCTTATGTCTTATAAATTTAGTAGGAAAGTATTCTAATGACTTGCTTATGACACCCCATAGAATATATTATGTTTAGTACCTTGGACACTGTAGCTTATTCACTTAAATCTCTGATAAATTGTGTGTCTGTTATGCACAGTCTGGTTAGTAAGGTGTTGGGTTTGCACTATCAAATTAAGACTGTCATTGGTTTGAATCCCATGTTATCATGTTTTTATTTTACTAGTGTGGTGTTTGGCTCTATAATATGAATGCCTATGTCTTTTAACAACAATAGTCAAGTCTTCCAATTGACTTTTTAGTGAAACCCAATAGATAGCTTTATTTTCTCTTTGTTTACTTAAATATTGAATGCTTATGTCTTATAAATTTAGTAGGAAAGTATTCTAATGACTTGCTTATGACACCCCATAGAATATATTATGTTTAGTACCTTGGACACTGTAGCTTATTCACTTAAATCTATGATAAATTGCATGTCTGGAATGCACAGTCTGGATAGCACAGTTAGTAAGGTGTTGGGTTTGCACTATCAAATTAAAACTGTCATTGGTTCGAATCCCATGTTATCATGTTTTTAATTTACTAGTGTGGTTTGTGGCTCTATAATATGAATACCTATGTCTTCTAACATCAATAGTCAAGTCTTCCAATGGACTTTTTAGTGAAACCCAATAGATAGCTTCATTTTCTCTTTGTTTACTCAAATATTGAATGCTTATGTCTTATAAATTTAGTAGGAACGTATTCTAATGACTTGCTTATGACACCCCATAGAATATATTGTTTAGTACCTTGGACACTGTAGCTTATTCACTTAAATCTATGATAAATTGCTTGTCTGGTATGCACAGTCTGGTTAGCACAGTTAGTAAGGTGTTGGGTTTGCACTATCAAATTAAGATTGTCTTTGGTTAGAATCCCATGTTATCATGTTTTTATTTTACTAGTGTGGTTTGTGGCTCTATAATATGAATGCCTATGTCTTTTAACAACAATAATCAAGTCTTCCAATGGACTTTTTAGTGAAACCCAATAGATAGCTTTATTTTCTCTTTGTTTACTCAAATATTGAATGCTTATGTCTTATCAATTTAGTAGGAAAGTATTCTAATGACTTGCTTATGACACCCCATAGAATATATTATGTTTAGTACCTTGGACACTGTAGCTTATTCACTTAAATCTCTGATAAACTGTATGTCTGGTATGCACAGTCTGGTTAGCACAGTTAGTAAGGTGTTGGGATTGCACTATCAAATTAAGACTGTCATTGGTTTGAATCCCATGTTATCATGTTTTTATTTTACTAGTGTGGTGTTTGGCTCTATAATATGAATGCCTATGTCTGTTAACAACAATAGTCAAGTCTTCCAATGGACTTTTTAATGAAACCCAATAGATAGCTTTATTTTATCTTCGTTTACTCAAATATTGAATGCTTATGTCTTATAAATTTAGTAGGAAAGTATTATAATGACTTGCTTATGACACCCCATAGAATATATTATGTTTAGTACCTTGGACACTGCAGCTTATTCACTTAAATCTCTGATAAATTGAGAGTCTGGTATGCACGGTCTGGTTAGCACAGTTAGTAAGGTGTTGGGTTTGCACTATTAAATTAAGACTGTCATTGGTTTGAATCCCATGTTATCATGTTTTTATTTTACTAGTGTGGTTTGTGGCTCTATAATATGAATGCCTATGTATGTTAACAACAATAGTCAAGTTTTCCAATGGACTTTTTATTGAAACCCAATAGATAGCTTTATTTTATCTTCGTTTACTCAAATATTGAATGCTTATGTCTTATAAATTTAGTAGGAAAGTATTCTAATGACTTGCTTATGACACCCCATAGAATATATTATGTTTAGTTCCTTGGACACTGTAGCTTATTCACTTAAATCTCTGATAAATTGTATGTCTGGTATGAACAGTCTGGTTAGCACAGTTGGTAAAGTGTTGGGATTGCACTATCAAATTAAGACTGTCATTGGTTCAAATCCCATGTTATCATGTTTTTATTTTACTAGTGTGGTTTGTGGCTCTATAATATGAATGCCTATGTCTGTTAACAACAATAGTCAAGTCTTCCAATGGACTTTTTAGTGAAACCCAATAGATAGCTTTATTTTATCTTCGTTTACTCAAATATTGAATGCTTATGTCTTATAAATTTAGTAGGAAAGTATTCTAATGACTTGCTTATGACACCCCATAGAATATATTATGTTTAGTACCTTGGACACTGTAGCTTATTCACTTAAATCTCTGATAAATTGTGTATCTGGTATGCACAGTCTGGTTAGCACAGTTTGTAAGGTGTTGGGTTTGCACTATCAAATTAAGACTGTCATTGGTTCGAATCCCATATTATCATGTTTTTATTTTACTAGTGTGGTTTGTGGCTCTATAATATGAATGCCTATGTCTTTTAACAACAATAGTCAAGTCTTCCAATGGACTTTTTAGTGAAACCCAATAGATAGCTTTATTTTCTCTTTGTTTACTCAAATATTGAATGCTTATGTCTTATAAATTTAGTAGGAAAGTATTCTAATGACTTGCTTATGACACCCCATAGAATATATTATGTTTAGTTCCTTGGACACTGTAGCTTATTCACTTAAATCTCTGATAAATTGTATGTCTGGTATGCACAGTCTGGTTAGCATAGTTAGTAAGGTGTAGGGGTTGCACTATCAAATTAAGGCTGTCATTGGTTCAAATCCCATGTTATCATGTTTTTATTTTACTAGTGTGGTTTGTGGCTCTATAATATGAATGCCTATGTCTTTTAACAACAATAATCAAGTCTTCCAATGGACTTTTTAGTGAAACCCAATAGATAGCTTTATTTTTTCTTTGTTTACTCAAATATTGAATGCTTATGTCTTAGAAATTTAGTAGGAAAGTATTCTAATGACTTGCTTATGACACCCCATAGAATATATTATGTTTAGTACCTTGGACACTGTTGCTTATTCCCTTAAATTTCTGATAAATTGTGTATCTGGTATGCACAGTCTGGTTAGCACCGTTTGTAAGCTGTTGGGTTTGCACTATCAAATTAAGATTGTCATTGGTTCGAATCCTATGTTATCATGTTTTTATTTTACTAGTGTTGTTTGTGGCTCTATAATATGAATGCCTATGTCTTTTAACAACAATAGTCAAGTCTTCCAATGGACTTTTTAGTGAAACCCAATAGATAGCTTTATTTTCTCTTTGTTTACTCAAATATTGAATGCTTATGTCTTATAAATTTAGTAGGAAAGTATTCTAATGACTTGCTTATGACACCCCATAGAATATATTATGTTTAGTACTTTGGACACTGTAGCTTATTCACTTAAATCTCTGATAAATTGTTAGTTTGGTATGCACAGTCTGGTTAGCACAGTTAGTAAGGTGTTGGGTTTGCACTATCAAATTAAGACTGTCATTGGTTCGAATCCCATGTTATCATGTTTTTATTTTACTAGTGTGGTTTGTGGCTCTATAATATGAATGCCTATGTCTTTTAACAACAATAGTCAAGTCTTCCAATGGACTTTTTAGTGAAACCCAATAGATAGCTTTATTTTCTCTTTGTTTACTCAAATATTGAATGCTTATGTCTTATAAATTTAGTAGGAAAGTATTCTAATGACTTGCTTAAGACACCCCATAGAATATATTATGTTTAGTACCTTGGACACTGTAGCTTATTCACTTAAATCTCTGATAAATTGTATGTCTGGTATGCACAGTCTGGTTTGCACATTTAGTAAGGTGTTGGGATTGCACTATCAAATTAAGACTGTCATTGGTTCGAATTCCATGTTATCATGTTTTTATTTTACTAGTGTGTTTTGTGGCTCTATAATATGAATGCCTATGTCTGTTAACAACAATAGTCAAGTCTTCCAGTGGACTTTTTAGTGAAACCCAATAGATAGCTTTATTTTCTCTTTGTTTACTCAAATATTGAATGCTTATGTCTTATAAATTTAGTAGGAAAGTATTCTAATGACTTGCTTATGACACCCCATAGAATATATTATGTTTAGTACCTTGGACACTGTAGCTTATTCACTTAAATCTCTGATAAATTGTGAGTCTGGTATGCACGGTCTGGTTAGCACAGTTAGTAAGGTGTTGGGTTTGCACTATCAAATTAAGGCTGTCATTGGTTCAAATCCCATGTTATCGTGTTTTTATTTTACTAGTGTGGTTTGTGGCTCTATAATATGAATGCCTATGTCTTTTAACAACAATAATCAAGTCTTCCAATGGACTTTTTAGTGAAACCCAATAGATAGCTTTATTTTTTCTTTGTTTACTCAAATATTGAATGCTTATGTCTTATAAATTTAGTAGGAAAGTATTCTAATGACTTGCTTATGACACCCCATAGAATATATTATGTTTAGTACCTTGGACACTGTAGCTTATTCACTTAAATCTCTGATAAATTGTATGTCTGGTATGAGCAGTCTGGTTAGCACAGTTGGTAAGGTGTTGGGATTGCATTATCAAATTGAGACTGTCATTGGTTCAAATCCCATGTTATCATGTTTTTATTTTACTAGTGTTGTTTGTGGCTCTATAATATGAATGCCTATGTCTTTTAACAACAATAGTCTAGTCTTCCAATGGACTTTTTAGTGAAACCCAATAGATAGCTTTATTTTCTCTTTGTTTACTCAAATATTGAATGCTTATGTCTTATAAATTTAGTAGGAAAGTATTCTAATGACTTGCTTATGACACCCCATAGAATATATTATGTTTAGTACCTTGGACACTGTAGCTTATTCACTTAAATCTCTGATAAATTGTCTGTCTGGTATGCACAGTCTGGTTAGCACAGTTAGTAAGGTGTTGGGTTTGCACTATCAAATTAAGACTGTCATTGGTTTGAATCCCATGTTATCATGTTTTTATTTTACTAGTGTGGTGTTTGGCTCTATAATATGAATGCCTATGTCTGTTAACAACAATAGTCAAGTCTTCCAATGGACTTTTTAATGAAACCCAATAGATAGCTTTATTTTATCTTCGTTTACTCAAATATTGAATGCTTATGTCTTGTAAATTTAGTAGGAAAGTATTATAATGACTTGCTTATGACACCCCATAGAATATATTATGTTTAGTACCTTGGACACTGTAGCTTATTCACTTAAATCTCTGATAAATTGTGAGTCTGGTATGCACGGTCTGGTTAGCACAGTTAGTAAGGTGTTGGGTTTGCACTATCAAATTAAGACTGTCATTGGTTCGAATCCCATGTTATCATGTTTTTATTTTACTAGTGTGGTTTGTGGCTCTATAATATGAATGCCTATGTCTTTTAACAACAATAGTCAAGTCTTCCAATGGACTTTTTAGTGAAACCCAATAGATAGCTTTACTTTCTCTTTGTTTACTCAAATATTGAATGCTTATGTCTTATAAATTTAGTAGGAAAGTATTCTAATGACTTGCTTATGACACCCCATAGAATATAGTATGTTTAGTACTTTGGACACTGTAGCTTATTCACTTAAATATCTGATAAATTGTTAGTTTGGTATGCACAGTCTGGTTAGCACAGTTAGTAAAGTGTTGGGTTTGCACTATCAAATTAAGACTGTCATTGGTTCGAATCCCATGTTATCATGTTTTTATTTTACTAGTGTGGTTTGTGGCTCTATAATATGAATGACTATGTCTGTTAACAACAATAGTCAAGTCTTCCAATGGACTTTTTATTGAAACCCAATAGATAGCTTTATTTTATCTTCATTTACTCAAATATTGAATGCTTATGTCTTATAAATTTAGTAGTAAAGTATTCTAATGACTTGCTTATGACACCCCATACAATATATTATGTTTAGTACCTTGGACACTGTAGCTTATTCACTTAAATCTCTGATAAATTGTATGTCTGGTATGAACAGTCTGGTTAGCACAGTTGGTAAGGTGTTGGGATTGCATTATCAAATTGAGACTGTCATTGGTTCAAATCCCATGTTATCATGTTTTTATTTTACTAGTGTTGTTTGTGGCTCTATAATATGAATGCCTATGTCTTTTAACAACAATAGTCTAGTCTTCCAATGGACTTTTTAGTGAAACCCAATAGATAGCTTTATTTTTTCTTTGTTTACTCAAATATTGAATGCTTATGTCTTATAAATTTAGTAGGAAAGTATTCTAATGACTTGCTTATGACACCCCATAGAATATATTATGTTTAGTACCTTGGACACTGTAGCTTATTCACTAAAATCTCTGATAAATTGTATGTCTGGTATGAACAGTCTGGTTAGCACAGTTGGTAAGGTGTTGGGATTGCATTATCAAATTGAGACTGTCATTGGTTCAAATCCCATGTTATCATGTTTTTATTTTACTAGTGTTGTTTGTGGCTCTATAATATGAATGCCTATGTCTTTTAACAACAATAGTCTAGTCTTCCAATGGACTTTTTAGTGAAACCCAATAGATAGCTTTATTTTCTCTTTGTTTACTCAAATATTGAATGCTTATGTCTTATAAATTTAGTAGGAAAGTATTCTAATGACTTGCTTATGACACCCCATAGAATATATTATGTTTAGTACCTTGGACACTGTAGCTTATTCACTTAAATCTCTGATAAATTGTCTGTCTGGTATGCACAGTCTGGTTAGCACAGTTAGTAAGGTGTTGGGTTTGCACTATCAAATTAAGACTGTCATTGGTTTGAATCCCATGTTATCATGTTTTTATTTTACTAGTGTGGTGTTTGGCTCTATAATATGAATGCCTATGTCTGTTAACAACAATAGTCAAGTCTTCCAATGGACTTTTTAATGAAACCCAATAGATAGCTTTATTTTATCTTCGTTTACTCAAATATTGAATGCTTATGTCTTGTAAATTTAGTAGGAAAGTATTATAATGACTTGCTTATGACACCCCATAGAATATATTATGTTTAGTACCTTGGACACTGTAGCTTATTCACTTAAATCTCTGATAAATTGTGAGTCTGGTATGCACGGTCTGGTTAGCACAGTTAGTAAGGTGTTGGGTTTGCACTATCAAATTAAGACTGTCATTGGTTCAAATCCCATGTTATCATGTTTTTATTTTACTAGTGTGGTTTGTGGCTCTATAATATGAATGCCTATGTCTTTTAACAACAATAGTCAAGTCTTCCAATGGACTTTTTAGTGAAACCCAATAGATAGCTTTACTTTCTCTTTGTTTACTCAAATATTGAATGCTTATGTCTTATAAATTTAGTAGGAAAGTATTCTAATGACTTGCTTATGACACCCCATAGAATATAGTATGTTTAGTACTTTGGACACTGTAGCTTATTCACTTAAATATCTGATAAATTGTTAGTTTGGTATGCACAGTCTGGTTAGCACAGTTAGTAAAGTGTTGGGTTTGCACTATCAAATTAAGACTGTCATTGGTTCGAATCCCATGTTATCATGTTTTTATTTTACTAGTGTGGTTTGTGGCTCTATAATATGAATGACTATGTCTGTTAACAACAATAGTCAAGTCTTCCAATGGACATTTTATTGAAACCCAATAGATAGCTTTATTTTATCTTCATTTACTCAAATATTGAATGCTTATGTCTTATAAATTTAGTAGTAAAGTATTCTAATGACTTGCTTATGACACCCCATACAATATATTATGTTTAGTACCTTGGACACTGTAGCTTATTCACTTAAATCTCTGATAAATTGTATGTCTGGTATGAACAGTCTGGTTAGCACAGTTGGTAAGGTGTTGGGATTGCATTATCAAATTAAGACTGTCATTGGTTCAAATCCCATGTTATCATGTTTTTATTTTACTAGTGTTGTTTGTGGCTCTATAATATGAATGCCTATGTCTTTTAACAACAATAGTCAAGTCTTCCAAAGGACTTTTTAGTGAAACCCAATAGATAGCTTTATTTTTTCTTTGTTTACTCAAATATTGAATGCTTATGTCTTAGAAATTTAGTAGGAAAGTATTCTAATGACTTGCTTATGACACCCCATAGAATATATTATGTTTAGTACCTTGGACACTGTAGCTTATTCCCTTAAATTTCTGATAAATTGTGTATCTGGTATGCACAGTCTGGTTAGCACCGTTTGTAAGGTGTTGGGTTTGCACTATCAAATTAAGACTGTCATTGGTTCGAATCCCATGTTATCATGTTTTTATTTTACTAGTGTGGTTTGTGGCTCTATAATATGAATGCCTATGTCTGTTAACAACAATAGTCAAGTCTTCCAGTGGACTTTTTAGTGAAACCCAATAGATAGCTTTATTTTCTCTTTGTTTACTCAAATATTGAATGCTTATGTCTTATAAATTTAGTAGGAAAGTATTCTAATGACTTGCTTATGACACCCCATAGAATATATTATGTTTAGTACCTTGGACACTGTAGCTTATTCACTTAAATCTATGATAAATTGTGTGTCTGGTATACATGGTCTGGTTAGCACAGTTAGTAAGGTGTTGGTTTTGCACTATCAAATTAAGACTGTCATTGGTTCGAATCCCATGTTATCATGTTTTTATTTTACTAGTGTGGTTTGTGGTTCTATAATATGAATGCCTATGTCTTTTAACAACAATAGTCAAGTCTTCCAATGGACTTTTTAGTGAAACCCAATAGATAGCTTTATTTTCTCTTTGTTTACTCAAATATTGAATGCTTATGTCTTATAAATTTAGTAGGAACGTATTCTAATGACTTGCTTATGACACCCCATAGAATATATTGTTTAGTACCTTGGACACTGTAGCTTATTCACTTAAATCTCTGATAAATTGTGTGTCTGGTATGCACAGTCTGGATAGCACAGTTAGTAAGGTGTTGGGATTGCACTATCAAATTAAGGCTGTCATTGGTTCAAATCCCATGTTATCATGTTTTTATTTTACTAGTGTGGTTTGTGGCTCTATAATATGAATGCCTATGTCTTTTAACAACAATAATCAAGTCTTCCAATGGACTTTTTAGTGAAACCCAAATAGATAGCTTTATTTTTTCTTTGTTTACTCAAATATTGAATGCTTATGTCTTATAAATTTAGTAGGAAAGTATTCTAATGACTTGCTTATGACACCCCATAGAATATATTATGTTTAGTACCTTGGACACTGTAGCTTATTCCCTTAAATTTCTGATAAATTGTGCATCTGGTATGCACAGTCTGGTTAGCACAGTTTGTAAGGTGTTGGGTTTGCACTATCAAATTAAGACTGTCATTGGTTTGAATCCCATGTTATCATGTTTTTATTTTACTAGTGTGGTTTGTGGCTCTATAATATGAATGCCTATGTCTGTTAACAACAATAGTCAAGTCTTCCAATGGACTTTTTATTGAAACCCAATAGATAGCTTTATTTTATCTTCGTTTACTCAAATATTGAATGCTTATGTCTTATAAATTTAGTAGTAAAGTATTCTAATGACTTGCTTATGACACCCCATAGAATATATTATGTTTAGTACCTTGGACACTGTAGCTTATTCACTTAAATCTCTGATAAATTGTATGTCTGGTATGAACAGTCTGGTTAGCACAGTTGGTAAGGTGTTGGGATTGCATTATCAAATTGAGACTGTCATTGGTTCAAATCCCATGTTATCATGTTTTTATTTTACTAGTGTTGTTTGTGGCTCTATAATATGAATGCCTATGTCTTTTAACAACAATAGTCAAGTCTTCCAAAGGACTTTTTAGTGAAACCCAATAGATAGCTTTATTTTCTCTTTGTTTACTCAAATATTGAATGCTTATGTCTTATAAATTTAGTAGGAAAGTATTCTAATGACTTGCTTATGACACCCCATAGAATATATTATGTTTAGTACCTTGGACACTGTAGCTTATTCAATTAAAGCTCTGATAAATTGTATGTCTGTTATGCACAGTCTGGTTAGCACAGTTAGTAAGGTGTTGGGATTGCACTATCAATTAAGACTGTCATTGGTTTGAATCCCATGTTATCATGTTTTTATTTTACTAGTGTGGTTTGTGGCTCTATAATATGAATGCCTATGTCTGTTAACAACAATAGTCAAGTCTTCCAATGGACTTTTTAGTGAAACCCAATAGATAGCTTCATTTTCTCTTTGTTTACTCAAATATTGAATGCTTATGTCTTATAAATTTAGTAGGAACGTATTCTAATGACTTGCTTATGACACCCCATAGAATATATTGTTTAGTACCTTGGACACTGTAGCTTATTCACTTAAATCTATGATAAATTGCATGTCTGGTATGCACAGTCTGGATAGCACAGTTAGTAAGGTGTTGGGTTTGCACTATCAAATTGAAACTGTCATTGGTTCGAATCCCATGTTATCATGTTTTTATTTTACTAGTGTTGTTTGTGGCTGTATAATATGAATACCTATGTCTTCTAACATCAATAGTCAAGTCTTCCAATGGACTTTTTAGTGAAACCCAATAGATAGCTTCATTTTCTCTTTGTTTACTCAAATATTGAATGCTTATGTCTTATAAATTTAGTAGGAACGTATTCTAATGACTTGCTTATGACACCCCATAGAATATATTGTTTAGTACCTTGGACACTGTAGCTTATTCACTTAAATCTATGATAAATTGCGTGTCTGGTATGCACAGTCTGGTTAGCACAGTTAGTAAGGTGTTGGGTTTGCACTATCAAATTAAGATTGTCATTGGTTAGAATCCCATGTTATCATGTTTTTATTTTACTAGTGTGGTTTGTGGCTCTATAATATGAATGCCTATGTCTTTTAACAACAATAATCAAGTCTTCCAATGGACTTTTTATTGAAACCCAATAGATAGCTTTATTTTATCTTCGTTTACTCAAATATTGAATGCTTATGTCTTATAAATTTAGTAGTAAAGTATTCTAATGACTTGCTTATGACACTCCATAGAATATATTATGTTTAGTACCTTGGACACTGTAGCTTATTCACTTAAATCTCTGATAAATTGTATGTCTGGTATGAACAGTCTGGTTAGCACAGTTGGTAAGGTGTTGGGATTGCATTATCAAATTGAGACTGTCATTGGTTCAAATCCCATGTTATCATGTTTTTATTTTACTAGTGTTGTTTGTGGCTCTATAATATGAATGCCTATGTCTTTTAACAACAATGGTCAAGTCTTCCAATGGACTTTTTAGTGAAACCCAATAGATAGCTTTATTTTCTCTTTGTTTACTCAAATATTGAATGCTTATGTCTTATAAATTTAGTAGGAAAGTATTCTAATGACTTGCTTATGACACCCCATAGAATATATTATGTTTAGTACTTTGGACACTGTAGCTTATTCACTTAAATCTCTGATAAATTGTTAGTTTGGTATGCACAGTCTGGTTAGCACAGTTAGTAAGGTGTTGGGATAGCACTATCAAATTAAGACTGTCATTGGTTCGAATCCCATGTTATCATGTTTTTATTTTACTAGTGTGGTTTGTGGCTCTATAATATGAATGACTATGTCTGTTAACAACAATAGTCAAGTCTTCCAATGGACTTTTTATTGAAACCCAATAGATAGCTTTATATTATCTTCGTTTACTCAAATATTGAATGCTTATGTCTTATAAATTTAGTAGTAAAGTATTCTAATGACTTGCTTATGACACCCCATCGAATATATTATGTTTAGTACCTTGGACACTGTAGTTTATTCACTTAAATCTCTGATAAATTGTATGTCTGGTATGAAAAGTCTGGTTAGCACAGTTGGTAAGGTGTTGGGATTCCATTATCAAATTGAGACTGTCATTGGTTCAAATCCCAAGTTATCATGTTTTTATTTTACTAGTGTTGTTTGTGGCTCTATAATATGAATGCCTATGTCTTTTAACAACAATAGTCAAGTCTTCCAATGGACTTTTTAGTGAAACCCAATAGATAGCTTTATTTTCTCTTTGTTTACTCAAATATTGAATGCTTATGTCTTATAAATTTAGTAGGAAAGTACTCTAATGACTTGCTTATGACACTCCATAGAATATATTATGTTTAGTACCTTGGACACTGTAGCTTATTCACTTAAATCTCTGATAAATTGTTTGTCTGGTATGCACAGTCTGGATAGCACAGTTAGTAAGGTGTTGGGATTGCACTATCAAATTAAGGCTGTCATTGGTTCAAATCCCATGTTATCATGTTTTTATTTTACTAGTGTGGTTTGTGGCTCTATAGTATGAATGCCTATGTCTTTTAACAACAATAATCAAGTCTTCCAATGGACTTTTTAGTGAAACCCAATAGATAGCTTTATTTTTTCTTTGTTTACTCAAATATTGAATGCTTATGTCTTATAAATTTAGTAGGAAAGTATTCTAATGACTTGCTTATGACACCCCATAGAATATATTATGTTTAGTACCTTGGACACTGTAGCTTATTCCCTTAAATTTCTGATAAATTGTGCATCTGGTATGCACAGTCTGGTTAGCACAGTTTGTAAGGTGTTTGGTTTGCACTATCAAATTAAGACTGTCATTGGTTTGAATCCCATGTTATCATGTTTTTATTTTAATAGTGTGGTTTGTGGCTCTATAATATGAATGCCTATGTCTGTTAACAACAATAGTCAAGTCTTCCAATGGACTTTTTATTGAAACCCAATAGATAGCTTTATTTTATCTTCGTTTACTCAAATATTGAATGCTTATGTCTTATAAATTTAGTAGTAAAGTATTCTAATGACTTGCTTATGACACCCCATAGAATATATTATGTTTAGTACCTTGGACACTGTAGCTTATTCACTTAAATCTCTGATAAATTGTATGTCTGGTATGAACAGTCTGGTTAGCACAGTTGGTAAGGTGTTGGGATTGCATTATCAAATTGAGACTGTCATTGGTTCAAATCCCATGTTATCATGTTTTTATTTTACTAGTGTTGTTTGTGGCTCTATAATATGAATGCCTATGTCTTTTAACAACAATAGTCAAGTCTTCCAATGGACTTTTTAGTGAAACCCAATAGATAGCTTTATTTTCTCTTTGTTTACTCAAATATTGAATGCTTATGTCTTATAAATTTAGTAGGAACGTATTCTAATGACTTGCTTATGACACCCCATAGAATATATTGTTTAGTACCTTGGACACTGTAGCTTATTCACTTAAATCTATGATAAATTGCGTGTCTGGTATGCACAGTCTGGATAGCACAGTTAGTAAGGTGTTGGGTTTGCACTATCAAATTGAAACTGTCATTGGTTCGAATCCCATGTTATCATGTTTTTATTTTACTAGTGTGGTTTGTGGCTCTATAATATGAATGCCTATGTCTGTTAACAACAATAGTCAAGTCTTCCAGTGGACTTTTTAGTGAAACCCAATAGATAGCTTTATTTTCTCTTTGTTTACTCAAATATTGAATGCTTATGTCTTATAAATTTAGTAGGAAAGTATTCTAATGACTTGCTTATGACACCCCATAGAATATATTATGTTTAGTACCTTGGACACTGTAGCTTATTCACTTAAATCTCTGATAAATTGTGTGTCTGGTATACACGGTCTGGTTAGCACAGTTAGTAAGGTGTTGGGTTTGCACTATCAAATTAAGACTGTCATTGGTTCGAATCCCATGTTATCATGTTTTTATTTTACTAGTGTGGTTTGTGGTTCTATAATATGAATGCCTATGTCTTTTAACAACAATAGTCAAGTCTTCCAATGGACTTTTTAGTGAAACCCAATAGATAGCTTTATTTTCTCTTTGTTTACTCAAATATTGAATGCTTATGTCTTATAAATTTAGTAGGAACGTATTCTAATGACTTGCTTATGACACCCCATAGAATATATTGTTTAGTACCTTGGACACTGTAGCTTATTCACTTAAATCTCTGATAAATGGTGTGTCTGGTATACACAGTCTGGATAGCACAGTTAGTAAGGTGTTGGGTTTGCACTATCAAATTAAGGCTGTCATTGGTTCAAATCCCATGTTATCATGTTTTTATTTTACTAGTGTGGTTTGTGGCTCTATAATATGAATGCCTATGTCTTTTAACAACAATAATCAAGTCTTCCAATGGACTTTTTAGTGAAACCCAATAGATAGCTTTATTTTTTCTTTGTTTACTCAAATATTGAATGCTTATGTCTTATAAATTTAGTAGGAAAGTATTCTAATGACTTGCTTATGACACCCCATAGAATATATTATGTTTAGTACCTTGGACACTGTAGCTTATTCCCTTAAATTTCTGATAAATTGTGCATCTGGTATGCATAGTCTGGTTAGCACAGTTTGTAAGGTGTTGGGTTTGCACTATCAAATTAAGACTGTCATTGGTTTGAATCCCATGTTATCATGTTTTTATTTTACTAGTGTGGTTTGTGGCTCTATAATATGAATGCCTATGTCTGTTAACAACAATAGTCAAGTCTTCCAATGGACTTTTTATTGAAACCCAATAGATAGCTTTATTTTATCTTCGTTTACTCAAATATTGAATGCTTATGTCTTATAAATTTAGTAGTAAAGTATTCTAATGACTTGCTTATGACACCCCATAGAATATATTATGTTTAGTACCTTGGACACTGTAGCTTATTCACTTAAATCTCTGATAAATTGTATGTCTGCTATGAACAGTCTGGTTAGCACAGTTGGTAAGGTGTTGGGATTGCATTATCAAATTGAGACTGTCATTGGTTCAAATCCCATGTTATCATGTTTTTATTTTACTAGTGTTGTTTGTGGCTCTATAATATGAATGCCTATGTCTTTTAACAACAATAGTCAAGTCTTCCAATGGACTTTTTAGTGAAACCCAATAGATAGCTTTATTTTCTCTTTGTTTACTCAAATATTGAATGCTTATGCCTTATAAATTTAGTAGGAAAGTATTCTAATGACTTGCTTATGACACCCCATAGAATATATTATGTTTAGTACCTTGGACACTGTAGCTTATTCAATTAAAGCTCTGATAAATTGTATGTCTGGTATGCACAGTCTGGTTAGCACAGTTAGTAATGTGTTGGGATTGCACTATCAATTAAGACTGTCATTGGTTTGAATCCCATGTTATCATGTTTTTATTTTACTAGTGTGGTTTGTGGCTCTATAATATGAATGCCTATGTCTGTTAACAACAATAGTCAAGTCTTCCAATGGACTTTTTAGTGAAACCCAATAGATAGCTTCATTTTCTCTTTGTTTACTCAAATATTGAATGCTTATGTCTTATAAATTTAGTAGGAACGTATTCTAATGACTTGCTTATGACACCCCATAGAATATATTGTTTAGTACCTTGGACACTGTAGCTTATTCACTTAAATCTATGATAAATTGCGTGTTTGGTATGCACAGTCTGGATAGCACAGTTAGTAAGGTGTTGGGTTTGCACTATCAAATTGAAACTCTCATTGGTTCGAATCCCATGTTATCATGTTTTTATTTTACTAGTGTGGTTTGTGGCTGTATAATATGAATACCTATGTCTTCTAACATCAATAGTCAAGTCTTCCAATGGACTTTTTAGTGAAACCCAATAGATAGCTTCATTTTCTCTTTGTTTACTCAAATATTGAATGCTTATGTCTTATAAATTTAGTAGGAACGTATTCTAATGACTTGCTTATGACACCCCATAGAATATATTGTTTAGTACCTTGGACACTGTAGCTTATTCACTTAAATCTATGATAAATTGCGTGTCTGGTATGCACAGTCTGGTTAGCACAGTTAGTAAGGTGTTGGGTTTGCACTATCAAATTAAGATTGTCATTGGTTAGAATCCCATGTTATCATGTTTTTATTTTACTAGTGTGGTTTGTGGCTCTATAATATGAATGCCTATGTCTTTTAACAACAATAATCAAGTCTTCCAATGGACTTTTTATTGAAACCCAATAGATAGCTTTATTTTATCTTCGTTTACTCAAATATTGAATGCTTATGTCTTATAAATTTAGTAGTAAAGTATTCTAATGACTTGCTTATGACACTCCATAGAATATATTATGTTTAGTACCTTGGACACTGTAGCTTATTCACTTAAATCTCTGATAAATTGTATGTCTGGTATGAACGGTCTGGTTAGCACAGTTGGTAAGGTGTTGGGATTGCATTATCAAATTGAGACTGTCATTGGTTCAAATCCCGTGTTATCATGTTTTTATTTTACTAGTGTTGTTTGTGGCTCTATAATATGAATGCCTATGTCTTTTAACAACAATGGTCAAGTCTTCCAATGGACTTTTTAGTGAAACCCAATAGATAGCTTTATTTTCTCTTTGTTTACTCAAATATTGAATGCTTATGTCTTATAAATTTAGTAGGAAAGTATTCTAATGACTTGCTTATGACACCCCATAGAATATATTATGTTTAGTACTTTGGACACTGTAGCTTATTCACTTAAATCTCTGATAAATTGTTAGTTTGGTATGCACAGTCTGGTTAGCACAGTTAGTAAAGTGTCGGGTTTGCACTATCAAATTAAGACTGTCATTGGTTCGAATCCCATGTTATCATGTTTTTATTTTATTAGTGTGGTTTGTGGCTCTATAATATGAATGACTATGTCTGTTAACAACAATAGTCAAGTCTTCCAATGGACTTTTTATTGAAACCCAATAGATAGCTTTATATTATCTTCGTTTACTCAAATATTGAATGCTTATGTCTTATAAATTTAGTAGTAAAGTATTGTAATGACTTGCTTATGACACCCCATAGAATATATTATGTTTAGTACCTTGGACACTGTAGTTTATTCACTTAAATCTCTGATAAATTGTATGTCTGGTATGAACAGTCTGGTTAGCACAGTTGGTAAGGTGTTGGGATTCCATTATCAAATTGAGACTGTCATTGGTTCAAATCCCAAGTTATCATGTTTTTATTTTACTAGTGTTGTTTGTGGCTCTATAATATGAATGCCTATGTCTTTTAACAACAATAGTCAAGTCTTCCAATGGACTTTTTAGTGAAACCCAATAGATAGCTTTATTTTCTCTTTGTTTACTCAAATATTGAATGCTTATGTCTTATAAATTTAGTAGGAAAGTACTCTAATGACTTGCTTATGACACTCCATAGAATATATTATGTTTAGTACCTTGGACACTGTAGCTTATTCACTTAAATCTCTGATAAATTGTGTGTCTGGTATGCACAGTCTTTATAGCACAGTTAGTAAGGTGTTGGGATTGCACTATCAAATTAAGGCTGTCATTGGTTCAAATCCCATGTTATCATGTTTTTATTTTACTAGTGTGGTTTGTGGCTCTATAGTATGAATGCCTATGTCTTTTAACAACAATAATCAAGTCTTCCAATGGACTTTTTAGTGAAACCCAATAGATAGCTTTATTTTTTCTTTGTTTACTCAAATATTGAATGCTTATGTCTTATAAATTTAGTAGGAAAGTATTCTAATGACTTGCTTATGACACCCCATAGAATATATTATGTTTAGTACCTTGGACACTGTAGCTTATTCCCTTAAATTTCTGATAAATTGTGCATCTGGTATGCACAGTCTGGTTAGCACAGTTTGTAAGGTGTTGGGTTTGCACTATCAAATTAAGACTGTCATTGGTTTGAATCCCATGTTATCATGTTTTTATTTTAATAGTGTGGTTTGTGGCTCTATAATATGAATGCCTATGTCTTCTAACATCAATAGTCAAGTCTTCCAATGGACTTTTTAGTGAAACCCAATAGATAGCTTTATTTTTTCTTTGTTTACTCAAATATTGAATGCTTATGTCTTATAAATTTAGTAGGAAAGTATTCTAATGACTTGCTTATGACACCCCATAGAATATATTATGTTTAGTACCTTGGACACTGTAGCTTATTCAATTAAAGCTCTGATAAATTGTATGTCTGGTATGCACAGTCTGGTTAGCACAGTTAGTAAGGTGTTGGGATTGCACTATCAATTAAGACTGTCATTAGTTCGAATCCCATGTTATCATGTTTTTATTTTACTAGTGTGGTTTGTGGCTCTATAATATGAATGCCTATGTCGGTTAACAACAATAGTCAAGTCTTCCAATGGACTTTTTAGTGAAACCCAATAGATAGCTTCATTTTCTCTTTGTTTACTCAAATATTGAATGCTTATGTCTTATAAATTTAGTAGGAACGTATTCTAATGACTTGCTTATGACACCCCATAGAATATATTGTTTAGTACCTTGGACACTGTAGCTTATTCCCTTAAATCTATGATAAATTGCGTGTCTGGTATGCATAGTCTGGATAGCACAGTTAGTAAGGTGTTGGGTTTGCACTATCAAATTGAAACTGTCATTGGTTCGAATCCCATGTTATCATGTTTTTATTTTACTAGTGTGGTTTGTGGCTGTATAATATGAATACCTATGTCTTCTAACATCAATAGTCAAGTCTTCCAATGGACTTTTTAGTGAAACCCAATAGATAGCTTCATTTTCTCTTTGTTTACTCAAATATTGAATGCTTATGTCTTATAAATTTAGTAGGAACGTATTCTAATGACTTGCTTATGACACCCCATAGAATATATTGTTTAGTACCTTGGACACTGTAGCTTATTCACTTAAATCTATGATAAATTGCGTGTCTGGTATGCACAGTCTGGTTAGCACAGTTAGTAAGGTGTTGGGTTTGCACTATCAAATTAAGATTGTCATTGGTTAGAATCCCATGTTATCATGTTTTTATTTTACTAGTGTGGTTTGTGGCTCTATAATATGAATGCCTATGTCTTTTAACAACAATAATCAAGTCTTCCAATGGACTTTTTAGTGAAACCCAATAGATAGCTTTATTTTATCTTCGTTTACTCAAATATTGAATGCTTATGTCTTATAAATTTAGTAGTAAAGTATTCTAATGACTTGCTTATGACACTCCATAGAATATATTATGTTTAGTACCTTGGACACTGTAGCTTATTCACTTAAATCTCTGATAAATTGTATGTCTGGTATGAACAGTCTGGTTAGCACAGTTGGTAAGGTGTTGGGATTGCATTATCAAATTGAGACTGTCATTGGTTCAAATCACATGTTATCATGTTTTTATTTTACTAGTGTTGTTTGTGGCTCTATAATATGAATGCCTATGTCTTTTAACAACAATGGTCAAGTCTTCCAATGGACTTTTTAGTGAAACCCAATAGATAGCTTTATTTTCTCTTTGTTTACTCAAATATTGAATGCTTATGTCTTATAAATTTAGTAGGAAAGTATTCTAATGACTTGCTTATGACACCCCATAGAATATATTATGTTTAGTACCTTGGACACTGTAGCTTATTCAATTAAAGCTCTGATAAATTGTATGTCTGGTGTGCACAGTCTGGTTAACACAGTTAGTAAGGTGTTGGGATTGCACTATCAATTAAGACTGTCATTAGTTTGAATCCCATGTTATCATGTTTTTATTTTACTAGTGTGGTTTGTGGCTCTATAATATGAATGCCTATGTCTGTTAACAACAATAGTCAAGTCTTCCAATGGACTTTTTAGTGAAACCCAATAGATAGCTTCATTTTCTCTTTGTTTACTCAAATATTGAATGCTTATGTCTTATAAATTTAGTAGGAACGTATTCTAATGACTTGCTAATGACACCCCATAGAATATATTGTTTAGTACCTTGGACACTGTAGCTTATTCACTTAAATCTATGATAAATTGCGTGTCTGGTATGCACAGTCTGGATAGCACAGTTAGTAAGGTGTTGGGTTTGCACTATCAAATTGAAACTGTCATTGGTTCGAATCCCATGTTATCATGTTTTTATTTTACTAGTGTGGTTTGTGGCTGTATAATATGAATACCTATGTCTTCTAACATCAATAGTCAAGTCTTCCAATGGACTTTTTAGTGAAACCCAATAGATAGCTTCATTTTCTCTTTGTTTACTCAAATATTGAATGCTTATGTCTTATAAATTTAGTAGGAACGTATTCTAATGACTTGCTTATGACACCCCATAGAATATATTGTTTAGTACCTTGGACACTGTAGCTTATTCACTTAAATCTATGATAAATTGCGTGTCTGGTATGCACAGTCTGGTTAGCACAGTTAGTAAGGTGTTGGGTTTGCACTATCAAATTAAGATTGTCATTGGTTAGAATCCCATGTTATCATGTTTTTATTTTACTAGTGTGGTTTGTGGCTCTATAATATGAATGCCTATGTCTTTTAACAACAATAATCAAGTCTTCCAATGGACTTTTTATTGAAACCCAATAGATAGCTTTATTTTATCTTCGTTTACTCAAATATTGAATGCTTATGTCTTATAAATTTAGTAGTAAAGTATTCTAATGACTTGCTTATGACACTCCATAGAATATATTATGTTTAGTAACTTGGACACTGTAGCTTATTCACTTAAATCTCTTATAAATTGTATGTCTGGTATGAACAGTCTGGTTAGCACAGTTGGTAAGGTGTTGGGATTGCATTATCAAATTGAGACTGTCATTGGTTCAAATCACATGTTATCATGTTTTTATTTTACCAGTGTTGTTTGTGGCTCTATAATATGAATGCCTATGTCTTTTAACAACAATGGTCAAGTCTTCCAATGGACTTTTTAGTGAAACCCAATAGATAGCTTTATTTTCTCTTTGTTTACTCAAATATTGAATGCTTATGTCTTATAAATTTAGTAGGAAAGTATTCTAATGACTTGCTTATGACACCCCATAGAATATATTATGTTTAGTACTTTGGACACTGTAGCTTATTCACTTAAATCTCTGATAAATTGTTAGTTTGGTATGCACAGTCTGTTTAGCACAGTTAGTAAAGTGTTGGGTTTGCACTATCAAATTAAGACTGTCATTGGTTCGAATCCCATGTTATCATGTTTTTATTTTACTAGTGTGGTTTGTGGCTCTATAATATGAATGACTATGTCTGTTAACAACAATAGTCAAGTCTTCCAATGGACTTTTTATTGAAACCCAATAGATAGCTTTATGTTATCTTCGTTTACTCAAATATTGAATGCTTATGTCTTATAAATTTAGTAGTAAAGTATTCTAATGACTTGCTTATGACACCCCATAGAATATATTATGTTTAGTACCTTGGACACTGTAGCTTATTCACTTAAATCTCTGATAAATTGTATGTCTGGTATGAACAGTCTGGTTAGCACAGTTGGTAAGGTGTTGGGATTCCATTATCAAATTGAGACTGTCATTGGTTCAAATCCCAAGTTATCATGTTTTTATTTTACTAGTGTTGTTTGTGGCTCTATAATATGAATGCCTATGTCTTTTAACAACAATAGTCAAATCTTCCAATGGACTTTTTAGTGAAACCCAATAGATAGCTTTATTTTCTCTTTGTTTACTCAAATATTGAAAGCTTATGTCTTATAAATTTAGTAGGAACGTATTCTAATGACTTGCTTATGACACCCCATAGAATATATTATGCTTAGTACCTTGGACACTGTAGCTTATTCACTTAAATCTCTGATAAATTGTGTGTCTGGTATGCACAGTCTTTATAGCACAGTTAGTAAGGTGTTGGGATTGCACTATCAAATTAAGGCTGTCATTGGTTCAAATCCCATGTTATCATGTTTTTATTTTACTAGTGTGGTTTGTGGCTCTATAGTATGAATGCCTATGTCTTTTAACAACAATAATCAAGTCTTCCAATGGACTTTTTAGTGAAACCCAATAGATAGCTTTATTTTTTCTTTGTTTACTCAAATATTGAATGCTTATGTCTTATAAATTTAGTAGGAAAGTATTCTAATGACTTGCTTATGACACCCCATAGAATATATTATGTTTAGTACCTTGGACACTGTAGCTTATTCCCTTAAATTTCTGATAAATTGTGCATCTGGTATGCACAGTCTGGTTAGCACAGTTTGTAAGGTGTTGGGTTTGCACTATCAAATTAAGACTGTCATTGGTTTGAATCCCATGTTATCATGTTTTTATTTTAATAGTGTGGTTTGTGGCTCTATAATATGAATGCCTATGTCTTCTAACATCAATAGTCAAGTCTTCCAATGGACTTTTTAGTGAAACCCAATAGATAGCTTTATTTTTTCTTTGTTTACTCAAATATTGAATGCTTATGTCTTATAAATTTAGTAGGAAAGTATTCTAATGACTTGCTTATGACACCCCATAGAATATATTATGTTTAGTACCTTGGACACTGTAGCTTATTCAATTAAAGCTCTGATAAATTGTATGTCTGGTATGCACAGTCTGGTTAGCACAGTTAGTAAGGTGTTGGGATTGCACTATCAATTAAGACTGTCATTAGTTCGAATCCCATGTTATCATGTTTTTATTTTACTAGTGTGGTTTGTGGCTCTATAATATGAATGCCTATGTCGGTTAACAACAATAGTCAAGTCTTCCAATGGACTTTTTAGTGAAACCCAATAGATAGCTTCATTTTCTCTTTGTTTACTCAAATATTGAATGCTTATGTCTTATAAATTTAGTAGGAACGTATTCTAATGACTTGCTTATGACACCCCATAGAATATATTGTTTAGTACCTTGGACACTGTAGCTTATTCCCTTAAATCTATGATAAATTGCGTGTCTGGTATGCATAGTCTGGATAGCACAGTTAGTAAGGTGTTGGGTTTGCACTATCAAATTGAAACTGTCATTGGTTCGAATCCCATGTTATCATGTTTTTATTTTACTAGTGTGGTTTGTGGCTGTATAATATGAATACCTATGTCTTCTAACATCAATAGTCAAGTCTTCCAATGGACTTTTTAGTGAAACCCAATAGATAGCTTCATTTTCTCTTTGTTTACTCAAATATTGAATGCTTATGTCTTATAAATTTAGTAGGAACGTATTCTAATGACTTGCTTATGACACCCCATAGAATATATTGTTTAGTACCTTGGACACTGTAGCTTATTCACTTAAATCTATGATAAATTGCGTGTCTGGTATGCACAGTCTGGTTAGCACAGTTAGTAAGGTGTTGGGTTTGCACTATCAAATTAAGATTGTCATTGGTTAGAATCCCATGTTATCATGTTTTTATTTTACTAGTGTGGTTTGTGGCTCTATAATATGAATGCCTATGTCTTTTAACAACAATAATCAAGTCTTCCAATGGACTTTTTAGTGAAACCCAATAGATAGCTTTATTTTATCTTCGTTTACTCAAATATTGAATGCTTATGTCTTATAAATTTAGTAGTAAAGTATTCTAATGACTTGCTTATGACACTCCATAGAATATATTATGTTTAGTACCTTGGACACTGTAGCTTATTCACTTAAATCTCTGATAAATTGTATGTCTGGTATGAACAGTCTGGTTAGCACAGTTGGTAAGGTGTTGGGATTGCATTATCAAATTGAGACTGTCATTGGTTCAAATCACATGTTATCATGTTTTTATTTTACTAGTGTTGTTTGTGGCTCTATAATATGAATGCCTATGTCTTTTAACAACAATGGTCAAGTCTTCCAATGGACTTTTTAGTGAAACCCAATAGATAGCTTTATTTTCTCTTTGTTTACTCAAATATTGAATGCTTATGTCTTATAAATTTAGTAGGAAAGTATTCTAATGACTTGCTTATGACACCCCATAGAATATATTATGTTTAGTACCTTGGACACTGTAGCTTATTCAATTAAAGCTCTGATAAATTGTATGTCTGGTGTGCACAGTCTGGTTAACACAGTTAGTAAGGTGTTGGGATTGCACTATCAATTAAGACTGTCATTAGTTTGAATCCCATGTTATCATGTTTTTATTTTACTAGTGTGGTTTGTGGCTCTATAATATGAATGCCTATGTCTGTTAACAACAATAGTCAAGTCTTCCAATGGACTTTTTAGTGAAACCCAATAGATAGCTTCATTTTCTCTTTGTTTACTCAAATATTGAATGCTTATGTCTTATAAATTTAGTAGGAACGTATTCTAATGACTTGCTAATGACACCCCATAGAATATATTGTTTAGTACCTTGGACACTGTAGCTTATTCACTTAAATCTATGATAAATTGCGTGTCTGGTATGCACAGTCTGGATAGCACAGTTAGTAAGGTGTTGGGTTTGCACTATCAAATTGAAACTGTCATTGGTTCGAATCCCATGTTATCATGTTTTTATTTTACTAGTGTGGTTTGTGGCTGTATAATATGAATACCTATGTCTTCTAACATCAATAGTCAAGTCTTCCAATGGACTTTTTAGTGAAACCCAATAGATAGCTTCATTTTCTCTTTGTTTACTCAAATATTGAATGCTTATGTCTTATAAATTTAGTAGGAACGTATTCTAATGACTTGCTTATGACACCCCATAGAATATATTGTTTAGTACCTTGGACACTGTAGCTTATTCACTTAAATCTATGATAAATTGCGTGTCTGGTATGCACAGTCTGGTTAGCACAGTTAGTAAGGTGTTGGGTTTGCACTATCAAATTAAGATTGTCATTGGTTAGAATCCCATGTTATCATGTTTTTATTTTACTAGTGTGGTTTGTGGCTCTATAATATGAATGCCTATGTCTTTTAACAACAATAATCAAGTCTTCCAATGGACTTTTTATTGAAACCCAATAGATAGCTTTATTTTATCTTCGTTTACTCAAATATTGAATGCTTATGTCTTATAAATTTAGTAGTAAAGTATTCTAATGACTTGCTTATGACACTCCATAGAATATATTATGTTTAGTAACTTGGACACTGTAGCTTATTCACTTAAATCTCTTATAAATTGTATGTCTGGTATGAACAGTCTGGTTAGCACAGTTGGTAAGGTGTTGGGATTGCATTATCAAATTGAGACTGTCATTGGTTCAAATCACATGTTATCATGTTTTTATTTTACCAGTGTTGTTTGTGGCTCTATAATATGAATGCCTATGTCTTTTAACAACAATGGTCAAGTCTTCCAATGGACTTTTTAGTGAAACCCAATAGATAGCTTTATTTTCTCTTTGTTTACTCAAATATTGAATGCTTATGTCTTATAAATTTAGTAGGAAAGTATTCTAATGACTTGCTTATGACACCCCATAGAATATATTATGTTTAGTACTTTGGACACTGTAGCTTATTCACTTAAATCTCTGATAAATTGTTAGTTTGGTATGCACAGTCTGTTTAGCACAGTTAGTAAAGTGTTGGGTTTGCACTATCAAATTAAGACTGTCATTGGTTCGAATCCCATGTTATCATGTTTTTATTTTACTAGTGTGGTTTGTGGCTCTATAATATGAATGACTATGTCTGTTAACAACAATAGTCAAGTCTTCCAATGGACTTTTTATTGAAACCCAATAGATAGCTTTATGTTATCTTCGTTTACTCAAATATTGAATGCTTATGTCTTATAAATTTAGTAGTAAAGTATTCTAATGACTTGCTTATGACACCCCATAGAATATATTATGTTTAGTACCTTGGACACTGTAGCTTATTCACTTAAATCTCTGATAAATTGTATGTCTGGTATGAACAGTCTGGTTAGCACAGTTGGTAAGGTGTTGGGATTCCATTATCAAATTGAGACTGTCATTGGTTCAAATCCCAAGTTATCATGTTTTTATTTTACTAGTGTTGTTTGTGGCTCTATAATATGAATGCCTATGTCTTTTAACAACAATAGTCAAATCTTCCAATGGACTTTTTAGTGAAACCCAATAGATAGCTTTATTTTCTCTTTGTTTACTCAAATATTGAAAGCTTATGTCTTATAAATTTAGTAGGAACGTATTCTAATGACTTGCTTATGACACCCCATAGAATATATTATGCTTAGTACCTTGGACACTGTAGCTTATTCACTTAAATCTCTGATAAATTGTGTGTCTGGTATACACGGTCTGGTTAGCACAGTTAGTAAGGTGTTGGGTTTGTACTATCAAATTAAGACTGTCATTGGTTCGAATCCCATGTTATCATGTTATTATTTTACTAGTGTGTTTGTGGTTCTATAATATGAATGCCTATGTCTTTTAACAACAATAGTCAAGTCTTCCAATGGACTTTTTAGTGAAACCCAATAGATAGCTTTATTTTCTCTTTGTTTACTCAAATATTGAATGCTTATGTCTTATAAATTTAGTAGGAACGTATTCTAATGACTTGCTTATGACACCCCATAGAATATATTGTTTAGTACCTTGGACACTGTAGCTTATTCACTTAAATCTCTGATAAATTGTGTGTCTGGTATGCACAGTCTGGATAGCACAGTTAGTAAGGTGTTGGGATTGCACTATCGAATTAAGGCTGTCATTGGTTCAAATCCCATGTTATCATGTTTTTATTTTACTAGTGTGGTTTGTGGCTCTATAATATGAATGCCTATGTCTTTTAACAACAATAATCAAGTCTTCCAATGGACTTTTTAGTGAAACCCAATAGATAGCTTTATTTTTTCTTTGTTTACTCAAATATTGAATGCTTATGTCTTATAAATTTAGTAGGAAAGTATTCTAATGACTTGCTTATGACACCCCATAGAATATATTATGTTTAGTACCTTGGACACTGTAGCTTATTCACTTAAATCTCTGATAAATTGTGTGTCTGGTATGCACAGTCTGGATAGCACAGTTAGTAAGGTGTTGGGATTGCACTATCAAATTAAGACTGTTATTGGTTCGAATCCCATGTTATCATGTTTTTATTTTACTAGTGTGGTTTGTGGCTCTATAATATGAATGACTATGTCTGTTAACAACAATAGTCTAGTCTTCCAATGGACTTTTTATTGAAACCCAATAGATAGCTTTATTTTATCTTCGTTTACTCAAATATTGAATGCTTATGTCTTATAAATTTAGTAGTAAAGTATTCTAATGACTTACTTATGACACCCCATAGAATATATTATGTTTAGTACCTTGGACACTGTAGCTTATTCCCTTAAATTTCTGATAAATTGTGTATCTGGTATGCACAGTCTGGTTAGCACTGTTTGTAAGGTGTTGGGTTTGCACTATCAAATTAAGACTGTCATTGGTTCGAATCCCATGTTATCATGTTTTTATTTTACTAGTGTGGTTTGTGGCTCTATAATATGAATGCCTATGTCTTTTAACAACAATAATCAAGTCTTCCAATGGACTTTTTAGTGAAACCCAATAGATAGCTTCATTTTCTCTTTGTTTACTCAAATATTGAATGCTTATGTCTTATAAATTTAGTAGGAACGTATTCTAATGACTTGCTTATGACACCCCATAGAATATATTGTTTAGTACCTTGGACACTGTAGCTTATTCACTTAAATCTATGATAAATTGCGTGTCTGGTATGCACAGTCTGGATAGCACAGTTAGTAAGGTGTTGGGTTTGCACTATCAAATTGAAACTGTCATTGGTTCGAATCCCATGTTATCATGTTTTTATTTTACTAGTGTGGTTTGTGGCTGTATAATATGAATACCTATGTCTTCTAACATCAATAGTCAAGTCTTCCAATGGACTTTTTAGTGAAACCCAATAGATAGCTTCATTTTCTCTTTGTTTACTCAAATATTGAATGCTTATGTCTTATAAATTTAGTAGGAACGTATTCTAATGACTTGCTTATGACACCCCATAGAATATATTATGTTTAGTACCTTGGACACTGTAGCTTATTCACTTAAATCTCTGATAAATTGGTAGTTTGGTATGCACAGTCTGGTTAGCACAGTTAGTAAGGTGTTGGGGTTGCACTATCAAATTAAGGCTGTCATTGGTTCAAATCCCATGTTATCATGTTTTTATTTTACTAGTGTGGTTTGTGGCTCTATAATATGAATGCCTATGTCTTTTAACAACAATAATCAAGTCTTCCAATGGACTTTTTAGTGAAACCCAATAGATAGCTTTATTTTTTCTTTGTTTACTCAAATATTGAATGCTTATGTCTTAGAAATTTAGTAGGAAAGTATTCTAATGACTTGCTTATGACACCCCATAGAATATATTATGTTTAGTACCTTGGACACTGTAGCTTATTCCCTTAAATTTCTGATAAATTGTGTATCTGGTATGCACAGTCTGGATAGCACAGTTAGTAAGGTGTTGGGATTGCACTATCAAATTAAGGCTGTCATTGGTTCAAATCCCATGTTATCATGTTTTTATTTTACTAGTGTGGTTTGTGGCTCTATAATATGAATGCCTATGTCTTTTAACAACAATAATCAAGTCTTCCAATGGACTTTTTAGTGAAACCCAATAGATAGCTTTATTTTTTCTTTGTTTACTCAAATATTGAATGCTTATGTCTTATAAATTTAGTAGGAAAGTATTCTAATGACTTGCTTATGACACCCCATAGAATATATTATGTTTAGTACCTTGGACACTGTAGCTTATTCACTTAAATCTCTGATAAATTGTTAGGTTGGTATGCACAGTCTGGTTAGCACAGTTAGTAAAGTGTTGGGTTTGCACTATCAAATTAAGACTGTCATTGGTTCGAATCCCATGTTATCATGTTTTTATTTTACTAGTGTGGTTTGTGGCTCTATAATATGAATGACTATGTCTGTTAACAACAATAGTCAAGTCTTCCAATGGACTATTTATTGAAACCCAATAGATAGCTTTATTTTATCTTTGTTTACTCAAATATTGAATGCTTATGTCTTATAAATTTAGTAGTAAAGTATTCTAATGACTTGCTTATGACACCCCATAGAATATATTATGTTTAGTACCTTAGACACTGTAGCTTATTCACTTAAATCTCTGATAAAAATTTATGTCTGGTATGAACAGTCTGGTTAGCACAGTTGGTAAGGTGTTGGGATTGCATTATCAAATTGAGACTGTCATTGGTTCAAATCCCATGTTATCATGTTTTTATTTTACTAGTGTGGTTTGTGGCTCTATAATATGAATGCCTATGTCTTTTAACAACAATGGTCAAGTCTTCCAATGGACTTTTTAGTGAAACCCAATAGATAGCTTTACTTTCTCTTTGTTTACTCAAATATTGAATGCTTATGTCTTATAAATTTAGTAGGAAAGTACTCTAATGACTTGCTTATGACACCCCATAGAATATATTATGTTTAGTACCTTGGACACTGTAGATTATTCACTTAAATCTCTGATAAATTGTTAGTTTGGTATGCACAGTCTGGTTAGCACAGTTAGTAAGGTGTTGGGGTTGCACTATCAAATTAAGGCTGTCATTGGTTCAAATCCCATGTTATCATGTTTTTATTTTACTAGTGTGGTTTGTGGCTCTATAATATGAATGCCTATGTCTTTTAACAACAATAATCAAGTCTTCCAATGGACTTTTTAGTGAAACCCAATAGATAGCTTTATTTTTTCTTTGTTTACTCAAATATTGAATGCTTATGTCTTAGAAATTTAGTAGGATAGTATTCTAATGACTTGCTTATGACACCCCATAGAATATATTATGTTTAGTACCTTGGACACTGTAGCTTATTCAATTAAAGCTCTGATAAATTGTATGTCTGGTGTGCACAGTCTGGTTAACACAGTTAGTAAGGTGTTGGGATTGCACTATCAATTAAGACTGTCATTAGTTTGAATCCCATGTTATCATGTTTTTATTTTACTAGTGTGGTTTGTGGCTCTATAATATGAATGCCTATGTCTGTTAACAACAATAGTCAAGTCTTCCAATGGACTTTTTAGTGAAACCCAATAGATAGCTTCATTTTCTCTTTGTTTACTCAAATATTGAATGCTTATGTCTTATAAATTTAGTAGGAACGTATTCTAATGACTTGCTAATGACACCCCATAGAATATATTGTTTAGTACCTTGGACACTGTAGCTTATTCACTTAAATCTATGATAAATTGCGTGTCTGGTATGCACAGTCTGGATAGCACAGTTAGTAAGGTGTTGGGTTTGCACTATCAAATTGAAACTGTCATTGGTTCGAATCCCATGTTATCATGTTTTTATTTTACTAGTGTGGTTTGTGGCTGTATAATATGAATACCTATGTCTTCTAACATCAATAGTCAAGTCTTCCAATGGACTTTTTAGTGAAACCCAATAGATAGCTTCATTTTCTCTTTGTTTACTCAAATATTGAATGCTTATGTCTTATAAATTTAGTAGGAACGTATTCTAATGACTTGCTTATGACACCCCATAGAATATATTGTTTAGTACCTTGGACACTGTAGCTTATTCACTTAAATCTATGATAAATTGCGTGTCTGGTATGCACAGTCTGGTTAGCACAGTTAGTAAGGTGTTGGGTTTGCACTATCAAATTAAGATTGTCATTGGTTAGAATCCCATGTTATCATGTTTTTATTTTACTAGTGTGGTTTGTGGCTCTATAATATGAATGCCTATGTCTTTTAACAACAATAATCAAGTCTTCCAATGGACTTTTTATTGAAACCCAATAGATAGCTTTATTTTATCTTCGTTTACTCAAATATTGAATGCTTATGTCTTATAAATTTAGTAGTAAAGTATTCTAATGACTTGCTTATGACACTCCATAGAATATATTATGTTTAGTAACTTGGACACTGTAGCTTATTCACTTAAATCTCTTATAAATAGTATGTCTGGTATGAACAGTCTGGTTAGCACAGTTGGTAAGGTGTTGGGATTGCATTATCAAATTGAGACTGTCATTGGTTCAAATCACATGTTATCATGTTTTTATTTTACCAGTGTTGTTTGTGGCTCTATAATATGAATGCCTATGTCTTTTAACAACAATGGTCAAGTCTTCCAATGGACTTTTTAGTGAAACCCAATAGATAGCTTTATTTTCTCTTTGTTTACTCAAATATTGAATGCTTATGTCTTATAAATTTAGTAGGCAAGTATTCTAATGACTTGCTTATGACACCCCATAGAATATATTATGTTTAGTACTTTGGACACTGTAGCTTATTCACTTAAATCTCTGATAAATTGTTAGTTTGGTATGCACAGTCTGTTTAGCACAGTTAGTAAAGTGTTGGGTTTGCACTATCAAATTAAGACTGTCATTGGTTCGAATCCCATGTTATCATGTTTTTATTTTACTAGTGTGGTTTGTGGCTCTATAATATGAATGACTATGTCTGTTAACAACAATAGTCAAGTCTTCCAATGGACTTTTTATTGAAACCCAATAGATAGCTTTATATTATCTTCGTTTACTCAAATATTGAATGCTTATGTCTTATAAATTTAGTAGTAAAGTATTCTAATGACTTGCTTATGACACCCCATAGAATATATTATGTTTAGTACCTTGGACACTGTAGCTTATTCACTTAAATCTCTGATAAATTGTATGTCTGGTATGAACAGTCTGGTTAGCACAGTTGGTAAGGTGTTGGGATTCCATTATCAAATTGAGACTGTCATTGGTTCAAATCCCAAGTTATCATGTTTTTATTTTACTAGTGTTGTTTGTGGCTCTATAATATGAATGCCTATGTCTTTTAACAACAATAGTCAAATCTTCCAATGGACTTTTTAGTGAAACCCAATAGATAGCTTTATTTTCTCTTTGTTTACTCAAATATTGAATGCTTATGTCTTATAAATTTAGTAGGAACGTATTCTAATGACTTGCTTATGACACCCCATAGAATATATTATGCTTAGTACCTTGGACACTGTAGCTTATTCACTTAAATCTCTGATAAATTGTGTGTCTGGTATACACGGTCTGGTTAGCACAGTTAGTAAGGTGTTGGGTTTGTACTATCAAATTAAGACTGTCATTGGTTCGAATCCCATGTTATTATTTTACTAGTGTGTTTGTGGTTCTATAATATGAATGCCTATGTCTTTTAACAACAATAGTCAAGTCTTCCAATGGACTTTTTAGTGAAACCCAATAGATAGCTTTATTTTCTCTTTGTTTACTCAAATATTGAATGCTTATGTCTTATAAATTTAGTAGGAACGTATTCTAATGACTTGCTTATGACACCCCATAGAATATATTGTTTAGTACCTTGGACACTGTAGCTTATTCACTTAAATCTCTGATAAATTGTGTGTCTGGTATGCACAGTCTGGATAGCACAGTTAGTAAGGTGTTGGGATTGCACTATCGAATTAAGGCTGTCATTGGTTCAAATCCCATGTTATCATGTTTTTATTTTACTAGTGTGGTTTGTGGCTCTATAATATGAATGCCTATGTCTTTTAACAACAATAATCAAGTCTTCCAATGGACTTTTTAGCGAAACCCAATAGATAGCTTTATTTTTTCTTTGTTTACTCAAATATTGAATGCTTATGTCTTATAAATTTAGTAGGAAAGTATTCTAATGACTTGCTTATGACACCCCATAGAATATATTATGTTTAGTACCTTGGACACTGTAGCTTATTCACTTAAATCTCTGATAAATTGTGTGTCTGGTATGCACAGTCTGGATAGCACAGTTAGTAAGGTGTTGGGATTGCACTATCAAATTAAGACTGTTATTGGTTCGAATCCCATGTTATCATGTTTTTATTTTACTAGTGTGGTTTGTGGCTCTATAATATGAATGACTATGTCTGTTAACAACAATAGTCTAGTCTTCCAATGGACTTTTTATTGAAACCCAATAGATAGCTTTATTTTATCTTCGTTTACTCAAATATTGAATGCTTATGTCTTATAAATTTAGTAGTAAAGTATTCTAATGACTTACTTATGACACCCCATAGAATATATTATGTTTAGTACCTTGGACACTGTAGTTTATTCACTTAAATCTCTGATCAATTGTATGTCTGGTATGAACAGTCTGGTTAGCACAGTTGGTAAGGTGTTGGGATTGCATTATCAAATTGAGACTGTGATTGGTTCAAATCCCATGTTATCATGTTTTTATTTTACTAGTGTTGTTTGTGGCTCTATAATATGAATGCCTATGTCTTTTAACAACAATAGTCAAGTCTTCCAATGGACTTTTTAGTGAAACCCAATAGATAGCTTTATTTTCTCTTTGTTTACTCAAATATTGAATGCTTATGTCTTATAAATTTAGTAGGAAAGTACTCTAATGACTTGCTTATGACACCCCATAGAATATATTATGTTTAGTACCTT
The DNA here is from genome assembly GCF_028390025.1 of Pseudophryne corroboree. Taxonomy (NCBI): domain Eukaryota; kingdom Metazoa; phylum Chordata; class Amphibia; order Anura; family Myobatrachidae; genus Pseudophryne; species Pseudophryne corroboree. The sequence goes on from NC_086445.1 coordinate 648,127,252, forward strand.
GGACACTGTAGCTTATTCCCTTAAATTTCTGATAAATTGTGTATCTGGTATGCACAGTCTGGTTAGCACCGTTTGTAAGGTGTTGGGTTTGCACTATCAAATTAAGACTGTCATTGGTTCGAATCCCATGTTATCATGTTTTTATTTTACTAGTGTGGTTTGTGGCTCTATAATATGAATGCCTATGTCTTTTAACAACAATAATCAAGTCTTCCAATGGACTTTTTAGTGAAACCCAATAGATAGCTTCATTTTCTCTTTGTTTACTCAAATATTGAATGCTTATGTCTTATAAATTTAGTAGGAACGTATTCTAATGACTTGCTTATGACACCCCATAGAATATATTGTTTAGTACCTTGGACACTGTAGCTTATTCACTTAAATCTATGATAAATTGCGTGTCTGGTATGCACAGTCTGGATAGCACAGTTAGTAAGGTGTTGGGTTTGCACTATCAAATTGAAACTGTCATTGGTTTGACTCCCATGTTATCATGTTTTTATTTTACTAGTGTGGTTTGTGGCTGTATAATATGAATACCTATGTCTTCTAACATCAATAGTCAAGTCTTCCAATGGACTTTTTAGTGAAACCCAATAGATAGCTTCATTTTCTCTTTGTTTACTCAAATATTGAATGCTTATGTCTTATAAATTTAGTAGGAACGTATTCTAATGACTTGCTTATGACACCCCATAGAATATATTGTTTAGTACCTTGGACACTGTAGCTTATTCACTTAAATCTATGATAAATTGCGTGTCTGGTATGCACAGTCTGGTTAGCACAGTTAGTAAGGTGTTGGGTTTGCACTATCAAATTAAGATTGTCATTGGTTAGAATCCCATGTTATCATGTTTTTATTTTACTAGTGTGGTTTGTGGCTCTATAATATGAATGCCTATGTCTTTTAACAACAATAATAAAGTCTTCCAATGGACTTTTTATTGAAACCCAATAGATAGCTTTATTTTATCTTCGTTTACTCAAATATTGAATGCTTATGTCTTATAAATTTAGTAGTAAAGTATTCTAATGACTTGCTTATGACACTCCATAGAATATATTATGTTTAGTACCTTGGACACTGTAGCTTATTCACTTAAATCTCTTATAAATTGTATGTCTGGTATGAACAGTCTGGTTAGCACAGTTGGTAAGGTGTTGGGATTGCATTATCAAATTGAGACTGTCATTGGTTCAAATCACATGTTATCATGTTTTTATTTTACCAGTGTTGTTTGTGGCTCTATAATATGAATGCCTATGTCTTTTAACAACAATGGTCAAGTCTTCCAATGGACTTTTTAGTGAAACCCAATAGATAGCTTTATTTTCTCTTTGTTTACTCAAATATTGAATGCTTATGTCTTATAAATTTAGTAGGAAAGTATTCTAATGACTTGCTTATGACACCCCATAGAATATATTATGTTTAGTACTTTGGACACTGTAGCTTATTCACTTAAATCTCTGATAAATTGTTAGTTTGGTATGCACAGTCTGTTTAGCACAGTTAGTAAAGTGTTGGGTTTGCACTATCAAATTAAGACTGTCATTGGTTCGAATCCCATGTTATCATGTTTTTATTTTACTAGTGTGGTTTGTGGCTCTATAATATGAATGACTATGTCTGTTAACAACAATAGTCAAGTCTTCCAATGGACTTTTTATTGAAACCCAATAGATAGCTTTATATTATCTTCGTTTACTCAAATATTGAATGCTTATGTCTTATAAATTTAGTAGTAAAGTATTCTAATGACTTGCTTATGACACCCCATAGAATATATTATGTTTAGTACCTTGGACACTGTAGCTTATTCACTTAAATCTCTGATAAATTGTATGTCTGGTATGAACAGTCTGGTTAGCACAGTTGGTAAGGTGTTGGGATTCCATTATCAAATTGAGACTGTCATTGGTTCAAATCCCAAGTTATCATGTTTTTATTTTACTAGTGTTGTTTGTGGCTCTATAATATGAATGCCTATGTCTTTTAACAACAATAGTCAAGTCTTCCAATGGACTTTTTAGTGAAACCCAATAGATAGCTTTATTTTCTCTTTGTTTACTCAAATATTGAATGCTTATGTCTTATAAATTTAGTAGGAACGTATTCTAATGACTTGCTTATGACACCCCATAGAATATATTATGTTTAGTACCTTGGACACTGTAGCTTATTCACTTAAATCTCTGATAAATTGTGTGTCTGGTATACACGGTCTGGTTAGCACAGTTAGTAAGGTGTTGGGTTTGTGCTATCAAATTAAGACTGTCATTGGTTCGAATCCCATGTTATCATGTTATTATTTTACTAGTGTGTTTGTGGTTCTATAATATGAATGCCTATGTCTTTTAACAACAATAGTCAAGTCTTCCAATGGACTTTTTAGTGAAACCCAATAGATAGCTTTATTTTTTCTTTGTTTACTCAAATATTGAATGCTTATGTCTTAGAAATTTAGTAGGAAAGTATTCTAATGACTTGCTTATGACACCCCATAGAATATATTATGTTTAGTACCTTGGACACTGTAGCTTATTCACTTAAATCTCTGATAAATTGGTAGTTTGGTATGCACAGTCTGGTTAGCACAGTTAGTAAGGTGTTGGGGTTGCACTATCAAATTAAGGCTGTCATTGGTTCAAATCCCATGTTATCATGTTTTTATTTTACTAGTGTGGTTTGTGGCTCTATAATATGAATGCCTATGTCTTTTAACAACAATAATCAAGTCTTCCAATGGACTTTTTAGTGAAACCCAATAGATAGCTTTATTTTTTCTTTGTTTACTCAAATATTGAATGCTTATGTCTTATAAATTTAGTAGGAAAGTATTCTAATGACTTGCTTATGACACCCCATAGAATATATTATGTTTAGTACCTTGGACACTGTAGCTTATTCACTTAAATCTCTGATAAATTGTTAGTTTGGTATGCACAGTCTGGTTAGCACAGTTAGTAAAGTGTTGGGTTTGCACTATCAAATTAAGACTGTCATTGGTTCGAATCCCATGTTATCATGTTTTTATTTTACTAGTGTGGTTTGTGGATCTATAATATGAATGACTATGTCTGTTAACAACAATAGTCAAGTCTTCCAATGGACTATTTATTGAAACCCAATAGATAGCTTTATTTTATCTTCGTTTACTCAAATATTGAATGCTTATGTCTTATAAATTTAGTAGTAAAGTATTCTAATGACTTGCTTATGACACCCCATAGAATATATTATGTTTAGTACCTTAGACACTGTAGCTTATTCACTTAAATCTCTGATAAAAATTTATGTCTGGTATGAACAGTCTGGTTAGCACAGTTGGTAAGGTGTTGGGATTGCATTATCAAATTGAGACTGTCATTGGTTCAAATCCCATGTTATCATGTTTTTATTTTACTAGTGTGGTTTGTGGCTCTATAATATGAATGCCTATGTCTTTTAACAACAATGGTCAAGTCTTCCAATTGACTTTTTAGTGAAACCCAATAGATAGCTTTACTTTCTCTTTGATTACTCAAATATTGAATGCTTATGTCTTATAAATTTAGTAGGAAAGTACTCTAATGACTTGCTTATGACACCCCATAGAATATATTATGTTTAGTACCTTGGACACTGTAGATTATTCACTTAAATCTCTGATAAATTGTTAGTTTGGTATGCACAGTCTGGTTAGCACAGTTAGTAAGGTGTTGGGGTTGCACTATCAAATTAAGGCTGTCATTGGTTCAAATCCCATGTTATCATGTTTTTATTTTACTAGTGTGGTTTGTGGCTCTATAATATGAATGCCTATGTCTTTTAACAACAATAATCAAGTCTTCCAATGGACTTTTTAGTGAAACCCAATAGATAGCTTTATTTTTTCTTTGTTTACTCAAATATTGAATGCTTATGTCTTAGAAATTTAGTAGGATAGTATTCTAATGACTTGCTTATGACACCCCATAGAATATATTATGTTTAGTACCTTGGACACTGTAGCTTATTCACTTAAATCTCTGATAAATTGGTAGTTTGGTATGCACAGTCTGGTTAGCACAGTTAGTAAGGTGCTGGGGTTGCACTATCAAATTAAGGCTGTCATTGGTTCAAATCCCATGTTATCATGTTTTTATTTTACTAGTGTGGTTTGTGGCTCTATAATATGAATGCCTATGTCTTTTAACAACAATAATCAAGTCTTCCAATGGACTTTTTAGTGAAACCCAATAGATAGCTTTATTTTTTCTTTGTTTACTCAAATATTGAATGCTTATGTCTTAGAAATTTAGTAGGAAAGTATTCTAATGACTTGCTTATGACACCCCATAGAATATATTATGTTTAGTACCTTGGACACTGTAGCTTATTCCCTTAAATTTCTGATAAATTGTGTATCTGGTATGCACAGTCTGGTTAGCACCGTTTGTAAGGTGTTGGGTTTGCACTATCAAATTAAGACTGTCATTGGTTCTAATCCCATGTTATCATGTTTTTATTTTACTAGTGTGGTTTGTGGCTCTATAATATGAATGCCTATGTCTTTTAACAACAATGGTCAAGTCTTCCAATGGACTTTTTAGTGAAACCCAATAGATAGCTTTACTTTCTCTTTGTTTACTCAAATATTGAATGCTTATGTCTTATAAATTTAGTAGGAAAGTATTCTAATGACTTGCTTATGACACCCAATAGAATATATTATGTTTAGTACTTTGGACACTGTAGCTTATTCACTTAAATCTCTGATAAATTGTTAGTTTGGTATGCACAGTCTGGTTAGCACAGTTTGTAAGGTGTTGGGTTTGCACTATCAAATTAAGACTGTCATTGGTTCGAATCCCATGTTATCATGTTTTTATTTTACTAGTGTGGTTTGTGGCTCTATAATATGAATGACTATGTCTGTTAACAACAATAGTCAAGTCTTCCAATGGACTTTCTATTGAAACCCAATAGATAGCTTTATTTTATCTTCGTTTACTCAAATATTGAATGCTTATGTCTTATAAATTTAGTAGTAAAGTATTCTAATGACTTGCTTATGACACCCCATAGAATATATTATGTTTAGTACCTTGGACACTGTAGCTTATTCACTTAAATCTCTGATAAATTGTATGTCTGGTATGAACAGTCTGGTTAGCACCGTTGGAAAGGTGTTGGGATTGCATTATCAAATTGAGACTGTCATTGGTTCAAATCCCATGTTATCATGTTTTTATTTTACTAGTGTTGTTTGTGGCTCTATAATATGAATGCCTATGTCTTTTAACAACAATAGTCAAGTCTTCCAATGGACTTTTTAGTGAAACCCAATAGATAGCTTTATTTTTTCTTTGTTTACTCAAATATTGAATGCTTATGTCTTAGAAATTTAGTAGGAAAGTATTCTAATGACTTGCTTATGACATCCCATAGAATATATTATGTTTAGTACCTTGGACACTGTAGCTTATTCAATTAAAGCTCTGATAAATTGTATGTCTGGTATGCACAGTCTGGTTAGCACAGTTAGTAATGTGTTGGGATTGCACTATCAATTAAGACTGTCATTAGTTCGAATCCCATGTTATCATGTTTTTATTTTACTAGGTTGGTTTGTGGCTCTATAATATGAATGCTTATGTCTGTTAACAACAATAGTCAAGTCTTCCAATGGACTTTTTAGTGAAACCCAATAGATAGCTTCATTTTCTCTTTGTTTACTCAAATATTGAATGCTTATGTCTTATAAATTTAGTAGGAACGTATTCTAATGACTTGCTTATGACACCCCATAGAATATATTGTTTAGTACCTTGGACACTGTAGCTTATTCACTTAAATCTCTGATAAATTGTGTGTCTGCTATGCACAGTCTGGATAGCACAGTTAGTAAGGTGTTGGGATTGCACTATCGAATTAAGGCTGTCATTGGTTCAAATCCCATGTTATCATGTTTTTATTTTACTAGTGTGGTTTGTGGCTCTATAATATGAATGCCTATGTCTTTTAACAACAATAATCAAGTCTTCCAATGGACTTTTTAGTGAAACCCAATAGATAGCTTTATTTTTTCTTTGTTTACTCAAATATTGAATGCTTATGTCTTATAAATTTAGTAGGAAAGTATTCTAATGACTTGCTTATGACACCCCATAGAATATATTATGTTTAGTACCTTGGACACTGTAGCTTATTCACTTAAATCTCTGATAAATTGTGTGTCTGGTATGCACAGTCTGGATAGCACAGTTAGTAAGGTGTTGGGATTGCACTATCAAATTAAGACTGTTATTGGTTCGAATCCCATGTTATCATGTTTTTATTTTACTAGTGTGGTTTGTGGCTCTATAATATGAATGACTATGTCTGTTAACAACAATAGTCAAGTCTTCCAATGGACTTTTTATTGAAACCCAATAGATAGCTTTATTTTATCTTCGTTTACTCAAATATTGAATGCTTATGTCTTATAAATTTAGTAGTAAAGTATTCTAATGACTTACTTATGACACCCCATAGAATATATTATGTTTAGTACCTTGGACACTGTAGCTTATTCACTTAAATCTCTGATACATTGTATGTCTGGTATGAACAGTCTGGTTAGCACAGTTGGTAAGGTGTTGGGATTGCATTATCAAATTGAGACTGTGATTGGTTCAAATCCCATGTTATCATGTTTTTATTTTACTAGTGTTGTTTGTGGCTCTATAATATGAATGCCTATGTCTTTTAACAACAATAGTCAAGTCTTCCAATGGACTTTTTAGTGAAACCCAATAGATAGCTTTATTTTCTCTTTGTTTACTCAAATATTGAATGCTTATGTCTTATAAATTTAGTAGGAAAGTACTCTAATGACTTGCTTATGACACCCCATAGAATATATTATGTTTAGTACCTTGGACACTGTAGCTTATTCCCTTAAATTTCTGATAAATTGTGTATCTGGTATGCACAGTCTGGTTAGCACCGTTTGTAAGGTGTTGGGTTTGCACTATCAAATTAAGACTGTCATTGGTTCGAATCCCATGTTATCATGTTTTTATTTTACTAGTGTGGTTTGTGGCTCTATAATATGAATGCCTATGTCTTTTAACAACAATGGTCAAGTCTTCCAATGGACTTTTTAGTGAAACCCAATAGATAGCTTTACTTTCTCTTTGTTTACTCAAATATTGAATGCTTATGTCTTATAAATTTAGTAGGAAAGTACTCTAATGACTATCTTATGACACCCCATAGAATATATTATGTTTAGTACCTTGGACACTGTAGCTTATTCACTGAAATCTCTGATAAATTGTTAGTTTGGTATGCACAGTCTGGTTAGCACAGTTAGTAAGGTGTTGGGGTTGCACTATCAAATTAAGGCTGTCATTGGTTCAAATCCCATGTTATCATGTTTTTATTTTACTAGTGTGGTTTGTGGCTCTATAATATGAATGCCTATGTCTTTTAACAACAATAATCAAGTCTTCCAATGGACTTTTTAGTGAAACCCAATAGATAGCTTTATTTTTTCTTTGTTTACTCAAATATTGAATGCTTATGTCTTAGAAATTTAGTAGGAAAGTATTCTAATGACTTGCTTATGACACCCCATAGAATATATTATGTTTAGTACCTTGGACACTGTAGCTTATTCACTTAAATCTCTGATAAATTGGTAGTTTGGTATGCACAGTCTGGTTAGCACAGTTAGTAAGGTGTTGGGGTTGCACTATCAAATTAAGGCTGTCATTGGTTCAAATCCCATGTTATCATGTTTTTATTTTACTAGTGTGGTTTGTGGCTCTATAATATGAATGCCTATGTCTTTTAACAACAATGGTCAAGTCTTCCAATGGACTTTTTAGTGAAACCCAATAGATAGCTTTACTTTCTCTTTGTTTACTCAAATATTGAATGCTTATGTCTTATAAATTTAGTAGGAACGTATTCTAATGACTTGCTTATGACACCCCATAGAATATATTGTTTAGTACCTTGGACACTGTAGCTTATTCACTTAAATCTCTGATAAATTGTTAGTTTGGTATGCACAGTCTGGTTAGCACAGTTAGTAAAGTGTTGGGTTTGCACTATCAAATTAAGACTGTCATTGGTTCAAATCCCATGTTATCATGTTTTTATTTTACTAGTGTGGTTTGTGGCTCTATAATATGAATGACTATGTCTGTTAACAACAATAGTCAAGTCTTCCAATGGACTATTTATTGAAACCCAATAGATAGCTTTATTTTATCTTCGTTTACTCAAATATTGAATGCTTATGTCTTATAAATTTAGTAGTAAAGTATTCTAATGACTTGCTTATGACACCCCATAGAATATATTATGTTTAGTACCTTAGACACTGTAGCTTATTCACTTAAATCTCTGATAAAAATTTATGTCTGGTATGAACAGTCTGGTTAGCACAGTTGGTAAGGTGTTGGGATTGCATTATCAAATTGAGACTGTCATTGGTTCAAATCCCATGTTATCATGTTTTTATTTTACTAGTGTGGTTTGTGGCTCTATAATATGAATGCCTATGTCTTTTAACAACAATGGTCAAGTCTTCCAATGGACTTTTTAGTGAAACCCAATAGATAGCTTTACTTTCTCTTTGTTTACTCAAATATTGAATGCTTATGTCTTATAAATTTAGTAGGAAAGTACTCTAATGACTTGCTTATGACACCCCATAGAATATATTATGTTTAGTACCTTGGACACTGTAGATTATTCACTTAAATCTCTGATAAATTGTTAGTTTGGTATGCACAGTCTGGTTAGCACAGTTAGTAAGGTGTTGGGGTTGCACTATCAAATTAAGGCTGTCATTGGTTCAAATCCCATGTTATCATGTTTTTATTTTACTAGTGTGGTTTGTGGCTCTATAATATGAATGCCTATGTCTTTTAACAACAATAATCAAGTCTTCCAATGGACTTTTTAGTGAAACCCAATAGATAGCTTTATTTTTTCTTTGTTTACTCAAATATTGAATGCTTATGTCTTAGAAATTTAGTAGGATAGTATTCTAATGACTTGCTTATGACACCCCATAGAATATATTATGTTTAGTACCTTGGACACTGTAGCTTATTCACTTAAATCTCTGATAAATTGGTAGTTTGGTATGCACAGTCTGGTTAGCACAGTTAGTAAGGTGCTGGGGTTGCACTATCAAATTAAGGCTGTCATTGGTTCAAATCCCATGTTATCATGTTTTTATTTTACTAGTGTGGTTTGTGGCTCTATAATATGAATGCCTATGTCTTTTAACAACAATAATCAAGTCTTCCAATGGACTTTTTAGTGAAACCCAATAGATAGCTTTATTTTTTCTTTGTTTACTCAAATATTGAATGCTTATGTCTTAGAAATTTAGTAGGAAAGTATTCTAATGACTTGCTTATGACACCCCATAGAATATATTATGTTTAGTACCTTGGACACTGTAGCTTATTCCCTTAAATTTCTGATAAATTGTGTATCTGGTATGCACAGTCTGGTTAGCACCGTTTGTAAGGTGTTGGGTTTGCACTATCAAATTAAGACTGTCATTGGTTCTAATCCCATGTTATCATGTTTTTATTTTACTAGTGTGGTTTGTGGCTCTATAATATGAATGCCTATGTCTTTTAACAACAATGGTCAAGTCTTCCAATGGACTTTTTAGTGAAACCCAATAGATAGCTTTACTTTCTCTTTGTTTACTCAAATATTGAATGCTTATGTCTTATAAATTTAGTAGGAAAGTATTCTAATGACTTGCTTATGACACCCCATAGAATATATTATGTTTAGTACTTTGGACACTGTAGCTTATTCACTTAAATCTCTGATAAATTGTTAGTTTGGTATGCACAGTCTGGTTAGCACAGTTTGTAAGGTGTTGGGTTTGCACTATCAAATTAAGACTGTCATTGGTTCGAATCCCATGTTATCATGTTTTTATTTTACTAGTGTGGTTTGTGGCTCTATAATATGAATGACTATGTCTGTTAACAACAATAGTCAAGTCTTCCAATGGACTTTTTATTGAAACCCAATAGATAGCTTTATTTTATCTTCGTTTACTCAAATATTGAATGCTTATGTCTTATAAATTTAGTAGTAAAGTATTCTAATGACTTGCTTATGACACCCCATAGAATATATTATGTTTAGTACCTTGGACACTGTAGCTTATTCACTTAAATCTCTGATAAATTGTATGTCTGGTATGAACAGTCTGGTTAGCACAGTTGGAAAGGTGTTGGGATTGCATTATCAAATTGAGACTGTCATTGGTTCAAATCCCATGTTATCATGTTTTTATTTTACTAGTGTTGTTTGTGGCTCTATAATATGAATGCCTATGTCTTTTAACAACAATAGTCAAGTCTTCCAATGGACTTTTTAGTGAAACCCAATAGATAGCTTTATTTTTTTTTGTTTACTCAAATATTGAATGCTTATGTCTTAGAAATTTAGTAGGAAAGTATTCTAATGACTTGCTTATGACATCCCATAGAATATATTATGTTTAGTACCTTGGACACTGTAGCTTATTCAATTAAAGCTCTGATAAATTGTATGTCTGGTATGCACAGTCTGGTTAGCACAGTTAGTAAGGTGTTGGGATTGCACTATCAATTAAGACTGTCATTAGTTCGAATCCCATGTTATCATGTTTTTATTTTACTAGGTTGGTTTGTGGCTCTATAATATGAATGCCTATGTCTGTTAACAACAATAGTCAAGTCTTCCAATGGACTTTTTAGTGAAACCCAATAGATAGCTTCATTTTCTCTTTGTTTACTCAAATATTGAATGCTTATGTCTTATAAATTTAGTAGGAACGTATTCTAATGACTTGCTTATGACACCCCATAGAATATATTGTTTAGTACCTTGGACACTGTAGCTTATTCACTTAAATCTATGATAAATTGTGTGTCTGGTATGCACAGTCTGGATAGCACAGTTAGTAAGGTGTTGGGTTTGCACTATCAAATTGAAACTGTCATTGGTTCGAATCCCATGTTATCATGTTTTTATTTTACTAGTGTGGTTTGTGGCTGTATAATATGAATACCTATGTCTTCTAACATCAATAGTCAAGTCTTCCAATGGACTTTTTAGTGAAACCCAATAGATAGCTTTACTTTCTCTTTGTTTACTCAAATATTGAATGCTTATGTCTTATAAATTTAGTAGGAACGTATTCTAATGACTTGCTTATGACACCCCATAGAATATATTGTTTAGTACCTTAGACACTGTAGCTTATTCACTTAAATCTATGACAAATTGCATGTCTGGTATGCACAGTCTGGTTAGCACAGTTAGTAAGGTGTTGGGTTTGCACTATCAAATTAAGATTGTCATTGGTTAGAATCCCATGTTATCATGTTTTTATTTTACTATTGTGGTTTGTGGCTCTATAATATGAATGCCTATGTCTTTTAACAACAATAATCAAGTCTTCCAATGGACTTTTTATTGAAACCCAATAGATAGCTTTATTTTATCTTCGTTTACTCAAATATTGAATGCTTATGTCTTATAAATTTAGTAGTAAAGTATTCTAATGACTTGCTTATGACACTCCATAGAATATATTATGTTTAGTACCTTGGACACTGTAGCTTATTCACTTAAATCTCTGATAAATTGTATTTCTGGTATGAACAGTCTGGTTAGCACAGTTGGTAAGGTGTTGGGATTGCATTATCAAATTGAGACTGTCATTGGTTCAAATCCCATATTATCATGTTTTTATTTTACTAGTGTTGTTTGTGGCTCTATAATATGAATGCCTATGTCTTTTAACAACAATGGTCAAGTCTTCCAATGGACTTTTTAGTGAAACCCAATAGATAGCTTTATTTTCTCTTTGTTTACTCAAATATTGAATGCTTATGTCTTATAAATTTAGTAGGAAAGTATTCTAATGACTTGCTTATGACACCCCATAGAATATATTATGTTTAGTACTTTGGACACTGTAGCTTATTCACTTAAATCTCTGATAAATTGTTAGTTTGGTATGCACAGTCTGGTTAGCACAGTTAGTAAAGTGTTGGGTTTGCACTATCAAATTCAGACTGTCATTGGTTCGAATCCCATGTTATCATGTTTTTATTTTACTAGTGTGGTTTGTGGCTCTATAATATGAATGACTATGTCTGTTAACAACAATAGTCAAGTCTTCAAATGGACTTTTTATTGAAACCCAATAGATAGCTTTATATTATCTTCGTTTACTCAAATATTGAATGCTTATGTCTTATAAATTTAGTAGTAAAGTATTCTAATGACTTGCTTATGACACCCCATAGAATATATTATGTTTAGTACCTTGGACACTGTAGCTTATTCACTTAAATCTCTGATAAATTGTATGTCTGGTATGAACAGTCTGGTTAGCACAGTTGGTAAGGTGTTGGGATTCTATTATCAAATTGAGACTGTCATTGGTTCAAATCCCAAGTTATCATGTTTTTATTTTACTAGTGTTGTTTGTGGCTCTATAATATGAATGCCTATGTCTTTTAACAACAATAGTCAAGTCTTCCAATGGACTTTTTAGTGAAACCCAATAGATAGCTTTATTTTCTCTTTGTTTACTCAAATATTGAATGCTTATGTCTTATAAATTTAGTATGAAAGTACTCTAATGACTTGCTTATGACACCCCATAGAATATATTATGTTTAGTACCTTGGACACTGTAGCTTATTCACTTAAATCTCTGATAAATTGTTAGTTTGGTATGCACAGTCTGGTTAGCACAGTTAGTAAGGTGTTGGGGTTGCACTATCAAATTAAGGCTGTCATTGGTTCAAATCCCATGTTATCATGTTTTTATTTTACTAGTGTGGTTTGTGGCTCTATAATATGAATGCCTATGTCTTTTAACAACAATAATCAAGTCTTCCAATGGACTTTTTAGTGAAACCCAATAGATAGCTTTATTTTTTCTTTGTTTACTCAAATATTGAATGCTTATGTCTTAGAAATTTAGTAGGAAAGTATTCTAATGACTTGCTTATGACACCCCATAGAATATATTATGTGTAGTACCTTGGACACTGTAGCTTATTCCCTTAAATTTCTGATAAATTGTGTATCTGGTATGCACAGTCTGGTTAGCACAGTTAGTAAGGTGTTGGGTTTGCACTATCAAATTGAAACTGTCATTGGTTCGAATCCCATGATATCATGTTTTTATTTTACTAGTGTGGTTTGTGGCTCTATAATATGAATGCCTATGTCTTTTAACAACAATGGTCAAGTCTTCCAATGGACTTTTTAGTGAAACCCAATAGATAGCTTTATTTTCTCTTTGTTTACTCAAATATTGAATGCTTATGTCTTATAAATTTAGTAGGAAAGTATTCTAATGACTTGCTTATGACACCCCATAGAATATATTATGTTTAGTACTTTGGACACTGTAGCTTATTCACTTAAATCTCTGATAAATTGTTAGTTTGGTATGCACAGTCTGGTTAGCACAGTTTGTAAGGTGTTGGGTTTGCACTATCAAATTAAGACTGTCATTGGTTCGAATCCCATGTTATCATGTTTTTATTTTACTAGTGTGGTTTGTGGCTCTATAATATGAATGACTATGTCTGTTAACAACAATAGTCAAGTCTTCCAATGGACTTTTTATTGAAACCCAATAGATAGCTTTATTTTATCTTCGTTTACTCAAATATTGAATGCTTATGTCTTATAAATTTAGTAGTAAAGTATTCTAATGACTTGCTTATGACATCCCATAGAATATATTATGTTTAGTACCTTGGACACTGTAGCTTATTTAATTAAAGCTCTGATAAATTGTATGTCTGGTATGCACAGTCTGGTTAGCACAGTTAGTAAGGTGTTGGGATTGCACTATCAATTAAGACTGTCATTAGTTCGAATCCCATGTTATCATGTTTTTATTTTACTAGGTTGGTTTGTGGCTCTATAATATGAATGCCTATGTCTGTTAACAACAATAGTCAAGTCTTCCAATGGACTTTTTAGTGAAACCCAATAGATAGCTTCATTTTCTCTTTGTTTACTCAAATATTGAATGCTTATGTCTTATAAATTTAGTAGGAACGTATTCTAATGACTTGCTTATGACACCCCATAGAATATATTGTTTAGTACCTTGGACACTGTAGCTTATTCACTTAAATCTATGATAAATTGTGTGTCTGGTATGCACAGTCTGGATAGCACAGTTAGTAAGGTGTTGGTTTTGCACTATCAAATTGAAACTGTCATTGGTTCGAATCCCATGTTATCATGTTTTTATTTTACTAGTGTGGTTTGTGGCTGTATAATATGAATACCTATGTCTTCTAACATCAATAGTCAAGTCTTCCAATGGACTTTTTAGTGAAACCCAATAGATAGCTTTACTTTCTCTTTGTTTACTCAAATATTGAATGCTTATGTCTTATAAATTTAGTAGGAACGTATTCTAATGACTTGCTTATGACACCCCATAGAATATATTGTTTAGTACCTTAGACACTGTAGCTTATTCACTTAAATCTATGATAAATTGCGTGTCTGGTATGCACAGTCTGGTTAGCACAGTTAGTAAGGTGTTGGGTTTGCACTATCAAATTAAGATTGTCATTGGTTAGAATCCCATGTTATCATGTTTTTATTTTACTAGTGTGGTTTGTGGCTCTATAATATGAATGCCTATGTCTTTTAACAACAATAATCAAGTCTTCCAATGGACTTTTTATTGAAACCCAATAGATAGCTTTATTTTATCTTCGTTTACTCAAATATTGAATGCTTATGTCTTATAAATTTAGTAGTAAAGTATTCTAATGACTTGCTTATGACACTCCATAGAATATATTATGTTTAGTACCTTGGACACTGTAGCTTATTCACTTAAATCTCTGATAAATTGTATTTCTGGTATGAACAGTCTGGTTAGCACAGTTGGTAAGGTGTTGGGATTGCATTATCAAATTGAGACTGTCATTGGTTCAAATCCCATATTATCATGTTTTTATTTTACTAGTGTTGTTTGTGGCTCTATAATATGAATGCCTATGTCTTTTAACAACAATGGTCATGTCTTCCAATGGACTTTTTAGTGAAACCCAATAGATAGCTTTATTTTCTCTTTGTTTACTCAAATATTGAATGCTTATGTCTTATAAATTTAGTAGGAAAGTATTCTAATGACTTGCTTATGACACCCCATAGACTATATTATGTTTAGTACTTTGGACACTGTAGCTTATTCACTTAAATCTCTGATAAATTGTTAGTTTGGTATGCACAGTCTGGTTAGCACAGTTAGTAAAGTGTTGGGTTTGCACTATCAAATTAAGACTGTCATTGGTTCGAATCCCATGTTATCATGTTTTTATTTTACTAGTGTGGTTTGTGGCTCTATAATATGAATGACTATGTCTGTTAACAACAATAGTCAAGTCTTCCAATGGACTTTTTATTGAAACCCAATAGATAGCTTTATATTATCTTCGTTTACTCAAATATTGAATGCTTATGTCTTATAAATTTAGTAGTAAAGTATTCTAATGACTTGCTTATGACACCCCATAGAATATATTATGTTTAGTACCTTGGACACTGTAGCTTATTCACTTAAATCTCTGATAAATTGTATGTCTGGTATGAACAGTCTGGTTAGCACAGTTGGTAAGGTGTTGGGATTCTATTATCAAATTGAGACTGTCATTGGTTCAAATCCCAAGTTATCATGTTTTTATTTTACTAGTGTTGTTTGTGGCTCTATAATATGAATGCCTATGTCTTTTAACAACAACAGTCAAGTCTTCCAATGGACTTTTTAGTGAAACCCAATAGATAGCTTTATTTTCTCTTTGTTTACTCAAATATTGAATGCTTATGTCTTATAAATTTAGTATGAAAGTACTCTAATGACTTGCTTATGACACCCCATAGAATATATTATGTTTAGTACCTTGGACACTGTAGCTTATTCACTTAAATCTCTGATAAATTGTTAGTTTGGTATGCACAGTCTGGTTAGCACAGTTAGTAAGGTGTTGGGGTTGCACTATCAAATTAAGGCTGTCATTGGTTCAAATCCCATGTTATCATGTTTTTATTTTACTAGTGTGGTTTGTGGCTCTATAATATGAATGCCTATGTCTTTTAACAACAATAATCAAGTCTTCCAATGGACTTTTTAGTGAAACCCAATAGATAGCTTTATTTTTTCTTTGTTTACTCAAATATTGAATGCTTATGTCTTAGAAATTTAGTAGGAAAGTATTCTAATGACTTGCTTATGACACCCCATAGAATATATTATGTGTAGTACCTTGGACACTGTAGCTTATTCCCTTAAATTTCTGATAAATTGTGCATCTGGTATGCACAGTCTGGTTAGCACAGTTAGTAAGGTGTTGGGTTTGCACTATCAAATTGAAACTGTCATTGGTTCGAATCCCATGATATCATGTTTTTATTTTACTAGTGTGGTTTGTGGCTGTATAATATGAATACCTATGTCTTCTAACATCAATAGTCAAGTCTTCCAATGGACTTTTTAGTGAAACCCAATAGATAGCTTCATTTTCTCTTTGTTTACTCAAATATTGAATGCTTATGTCTTATAAATTTAGTAGGAACGTATTCTAATGACTTGCTTATGACACCCCATAGAATATATTGTTTAGTACCTTGGACACTGTAGCTTATTCACTTAGATCTATGATAAATTGCGTGTCTGGTATGCACAGTCTGGATAGCACAGTTAGTAAGGTATTGGGTTTGCACTATCAAATTGAAACTGTCATTGGTTCGAATCCCATGTTATCATGTTTTTATTTTACTAGTGTGGTTTGTGGCTGTATAATATGAATACCTATGTCTTCTAACATCAATAGTCAAGTCTTCCAATGGACTTTTTAGTGAAACCCAATAGATAGCTTCATTTTCTCTTTGTTTACTCAAATATTGAATGCTTATGTCTTATAAATTTAGTAGGAACATATTCTAATGACTTGCTTATGACACCCCATAGAATATATTGTTTAGTACCTTGGACACTGTAGCTTATTCACTTAAATCTATGATAAATTGCGTGTCTGGTATGCACAGTCTGGTTAGCACAGTTAGTAAGGTGTTGGGTTTGCACTATCAAATTAAGATTGTCATTGGTTAGAATCCCATGTTATCATGTTTTTATTTTACTAGTGTGGTTTGTGGCTCTATAATATGAATGCCTATGTCTTTTAACAACAATAATCAAGTCTTCCAATGGACTTTTTATTGAAACCCAATAGATAGCTTTATTTTATCTTCGTTTACTCAAATATTGAATGCTTATGTCTTATAAATTTAGTAGTAAAGTATTCTAATGACTTGCTTATGACACCCCATAGAATATATTATGTTTAGTACCTTGGACACTGTAGCTTATTCACTTAAATCTCTGATAAATTGTATGTCTGGTATGAACAGTCTGGTTAGCACAGTTGGTAAGGTGTTGGGATTCCATTATCAAATTGAGACTGTCATTGGTTCAAATCCCAAGTTATCATGTTTTTATTTTACTAGTGTTGTTTGTGGCTCTATAATATGAATGCCTATGTCTTTTAACAACAATAGTCAAGTCTTCCAATGGACTTTTTAGTGAAACCCAATAGATAGCTTTATTTTCTCTTTGTTTACTCAAATATTGAATGCTTATGTCTTATAAATTTAGTAGGAAAGTACTCTAATGACTTGCTTATGACACCCCATAGAATATATTATGTTTAGTACCTTGGACACTGTAGCTTATTCACTTAAATCTCTGATAAATTATTAGTTTGGTATGCACAGTCTGGTTAGCACAGTTAGTAAGGTGTTGGGGTTGCACTATCAAATTAAGGCTGTCATTGGTTCAAATCCCATGTTATCATGTTTTTATTTTACTAGTGTGGTTTGTGGCTCTATAATATGAATGCCTATGTCTTTTAACAACAATAATCAAGTCTTCCAATGGACTTTTTAGTGAAACCCAATAGATAGCTTTATTTTTTCTTTGTTTACTCAAATATTGAATGCTTATGTCTTAGAAATTTAGTAGGAAAGTATTCTAATGACTTGCTTATGACACCCCATAGAATATATTATGTGTAGTACCTTGGACACTGTAGCTTATTCCCTTAAGTTTCTGATAAATTGTGTATCTGGTATGCACAGTCTGGTTAGCACCGTTTGTAAGGTGTTGGGTTTGCACTATCAAATTAAGACTGTCATTGGTTCTAATCCCATGTTATTATGTTTTTATTTTACTAGTGTGGTTTGTGGCTCTATAATATGAATGCCTATGTCTTTTAACAACAATGGTCAAGTCTTCCAATGGACTTTTTAGTGAAACCCAATAGATAGCTTTACTTTCTCTTTGTTTACTCAAATATTGAATGCTTATGTCTTATAAATTTAGAAGGAAAGTATTCTAATGACTTGCTTATGACACCCCATAGAATATATTATGTTTAGTACTTTGGACACTGTAGCTTATTCACTTAAATCTATGATAAATTGTTAGTTTGGTATGCACAGTCTGGTTAGCACCGTTTGTAAGGTGTTGGGTTTGCACTATCAAATTAAGACTGTCATTGGTTCGAATCCCATGTTATCATGTTTTTATTTTACTAGTGTGGTTTGTGGCTCTATAATATGAATGACTATGTCTGTTAACAACAATAGTCAAGTCTTCCAATGGACTTTTTATTGAAACCCAATAGATAGCTTTATTTTATCTTCGTTTACTCAAATATTGAATGCTTATGTCTTATAAATTTAGTAGTAAAGTATTCTAATGACTTGCTTATGACACTCCATAGAATATATTATGTTTAGTACCTTGGACACTGTAGCTTATTCACTTAAATCTCTGATAAATTGTATGTCTGGTATGAACAGTCTGGTTAGCACAGTTGGTAAGGTGTTGGGATTGCATTATCAAATTGAGACTGTCATTGGTTCAAATCCCATGTTATCATGTTTTTATTTTACTAGTGTTGTTTGTGGCTCTATAATATGAATGCCTATGTCTTTTAACAACAATAATCAAGTCTTCCAATGGACTTTTTATTGAAACCCAATAGATAGCTTTATTTTATCTTCGTTTACTCAAATATTGAATACTTATGTCTTATAAATTTAGTAGTAAAGTATTCTAATGACTTGCTTATGACACTCCATAGAATATATTATGTTTAGTACCTTGGACACTGTAGCTTATTCACTTAAATCTCTGATAAATTGTATGTCTGGTATGAACAGTCTGGTTAGCACAGTTGGTAAGGTGTTGGGATTGCATTATCAAATTGAGACTGTCATTGGTTCAAATCCCATGTTATCATGTTTTTATTTTACTAGTGTTGTTTGTGGCTCTATAATATGAATGCCTATGTCTTTTAACAACAATGGTCAAGTCTTCCAATGGACTTTTTAGTGAAACCCAATAGATAGCTTTATTTTCTCTTTGTTTACTCAAATATTGAATGCTTATGTCTTATAAATTTAGTAGGAAAGTATTCTAATGACTTGCTTATGACACCCCATAGAATATATTATGTTTAGTACTTTGGACACTGTAGCTTATTCACTTAAATCTCTGATAAATTGTTAGTTTGGTATGCACAGTCTGGTTAGCACAGTTAGTAAAGTGTTGGGTTCGCACTATCAAATTAAGACTGTCATTGGTTCGAATCCCATGTTATCATGTTTTTATTTTACTAGTGTGGTTTGTGGCTCTATAATATGAATGACTATGTCTGTTAACAACAATAGTCAAGTCTTCCAATGGACTTTTTATTGAAACCCAATAGATAGCTTTATATTATCTTCATTTACTCAAATATTGAATGCTTATGTCTTATAAATTTAGTAGTAAAGTATTCTAATGACTTGCTTATGACACCCCATAGAATATATTATGTTTAGTACCTTGGACACTGTAGCTTATTCACTTAAATCTCTGATAAATTGGATGGCTGGTATGAACAGTCTGGTTAGCACAGTTGGTAAGGTGTTGGGATTCCATTATCAAATTGAGACTGTCATTGGTTCAAATCCCAAGTTATCATGTTTTTATTTTACTAGTGTTGTTTGTGGCTCTATAATATGAATGCCTATGTCTTTTAACAACAATAGTCAAGTCTTCCAATGGACTTTTTAGTGAAACCCAATAGATAGCTTTATTTTCTCTTTGTTTACTCAAATATTGAATGCTTATGTCTTATAAATTTAGTAGGAAAGTACTCTAATGACTTGCTTATGACACCCCATAGAATATATTATGTTTAGTACCTTGGACACTGTAGCTTATTCACTTAAATCTCTGATAAATTGTTAGTTTGGTATGCACAGTCTGGTTAGCACAGTTAGTAAGGTGTTGGGGTTGCACTATCAAATTAAGGCTGTCATTGGTTCAAATCCCATGTTATCATGTTTTTATTTTACTAGTGTGGTTTGTGGCTCTATAATATGAATGCCTATGTCTTTTAACAACAATAATCAAGTCTTCCAATGGACTTTTTAGTGAAACCCAATAGATAGCTTTATTTTTTCTTTGTTTACTCAAATATTGAATGCTTATGTCTTAGAAATTTAGTAGGAAAGTATTCTAATGACTTGCTTATGACACCCCATAGAATATATTATGTGTAGTACCTTGGACACTGTAGCTTATTCCCTTAAATTTCTGATAAATTGTGTATCTGGTATGCACAGTCTGGTTAGCACCGTTTGTAAGGTGTTGGGTTTGCACTATCAAATTAAGACTGTCATTGGTTCTAATCCCATGTTATCATGTTTTTATTTTACTAGTGTGGTTTGTGGCTCTATAATATGATTGCCTATGTCTTTTAACAGCAATGGTCAAGTCTTCCAATGGACTTTTTAGTGAAACCCAATAGATAGCTTTACTTTCTCTTTGTTTACTCAAATATTGAATGCTTATGTCTTATAAATTTAGTAGGAAAGTATTCTAATGACTTGCTTATGACACCCCATAGAATATATTATGTTTAGTACTTTGGACACTGTAGCTTATTCACTTAAATCTATGATAAATTGTTAGTTTGGTATGCACAGTCTGGTTAGCACAGTTTGTAAGGTGTTGGGTTTGCACAATCAAATTAAGACTGTCATTGGTTCGAATCCCATGTTATCATGTTTTTATTTTACTAGTGTGGTTTGTGGCTCTATAATATGAATGACTATGTCTGTTAACAACAATAGTCAAGTCTTCCAATGGACTTTTTATTGAAACCCAATAGATAGCTTTATTTTATCTTCGTTTACTCAAATATTGAATGCTTATGTCTTATAAATTTAGTAGTAAAGTATTCTAATGACTTGCTTATGACACCCCATAGAATATATTATGTTTAGTACCTTGGACACTGTAGCTTATTCACTTAAATCTCTGATAAATTGGATGTCTGGTATGAACAGTCTGGTTAGCACAGTTGGTAAGGTGTTAGGATTGCATTATCAAATTGAGACTGTCATTGGTTCAAATCCCATGTTATCATGTTTTTATTTTACTAGTGTTGTTTGTGGCTCTATAATATGAATGCCTATGTCTTTTAACAACAATAGTCAAGTCTTCCAATGGACTTTTTAGTGAAACCCAATAGATAGCTTTATTTTTTCTTTGTTTCCTCAAATATTGAATGCTTATGTCTTAGAAATTTAGTAGGAAAGTATTCTAATGACTTGCTTATGACACCCCATAGAATATATTATGTTTAGTACCTTGGACACTGTAGCTTATTCCCTTAAATTTCTGATAAATTGTGTATCTGGTATGCACAGTCTGGTTAGCACCGTTTGTAAGGTGTTGGGTTTGCACTATCAAATTAAGACTGTCATTGGTTCGAATCCCATGTTATCATGTTTTTATTTTACTAGTGTGGTTTGTGGCTCTATAATATGAATGCCTATGTCTTTTAACAACAATGGTCAAGTCTTCCAATGGACTTTTTAGTGAAACCCAATAGATAGCTTTACTTTCTCTTTGTTTACTCAAATATTGAATGCTTATGTCTTATAAATTTAGTAGGAAAGTATTCCAATGGCTTGCTTATGACACCCCATAGAATATATTATGTTTAGTACTTTGGACACTGTAGCTTATTCACTTAAATCTCTGATAAATTGTTAGTTTGGTATGCACAGTCTGGTTAGCACAGTTAGTAAGGTGTTGGGTTTGCACTATCAAATTAAGACTGTCATTGGTTCGAATCCCATGTTATCATGTTTTTATTTTACTAGTGTGGTTTGTGGTTCTATAATATGAATGCCTATGTCTTTTAACAACAATAGTCAAGTCTTCCAATGGACTTTTTAGTGAAACCCAATAGATAGCTTTATTTTCTCTTTGTTTACTCAAATATTGAATGCTTATGTCTTATAAATTTAGTAGGAACGTATTCTAATGACTTGCTTATGACACCCCATAGAATATATTGTTTAGTACCTTGGACACTGTAGCTTATTCACTTAAATCTCTGATAAATTGTGTGTCTGGTATACACGGTCTGGTTAGCACAGTTAGTAAGGTGTTGGGTTTGCACTATCAAATTAAGACTGTCATTGGTTCGAATCCCATGTTATCATGTTTTTATTTTACTAGTGTGGTTTGTGGTTCTATAATATGAATGCCTATGTCTTTTAACAACAATAGTCAAGTCTTCCAATGGACTTTTTAGTGAAACCCAATAGATAGCTTTATTTTCTCTTTGTTTACTCAAATATTGAATGCTTATGTCTTATAAATTTAGTAGGAACGTATTCTAATGACTTGCTTATGACACCCCATAGAATATAATGTTTAGTACCTTGGACACTGTAGCTTATTCACTTAAATCTCTGATAAATTGTGTGTCTGGTATGCACAGTCTGGATAGCACAGTTTGTTAGGTGTTGGGTTTGCACTATCAAATTAAGACTGTCATTGGTTTGAATCCCATGTTATCATGTTTTTATTTTACTAGTGTGGTTTGTGGCTCTATAATATGAATGCCTATGTCTGTTAACAACAATAGTCAAGTCTTCCAATGGACTTTTTATTGAAACCCAATAGATAGCTTTATTTTATCTTCGTTTACTCAAATATTGAATGCTTATGTCTTATAAATTTAGTAGTAAAGTATTCTAATGACTTGCTTATGACACCCCATAGAATATATTATGTTTAGTACCTTGGATACTGTAGCTTATTCACTTAAATCTCTGATAAATTGTATGTCTCGTATGAACAGTCTGGTTAGCACAGTTAGTAAGGTGTTGGTATTGCATTATCAAATTGAGACTGTCATTGGTTCAAATCCCATGTTACCATGTTTTTATTTTACTAGTGTTGTTTGTGGCTCTATAATATGAATGCCTATGTCTTTTAACAACAATAGTCAAGTCTTCCAATGGACTTTTTAGTGAAACCCAATAGATAGCTTTATTTTCTCTTTGTTTACTCAAATATTGAATGCTTATGTCTTATAAATTTAGTAGGAAAGTATTCTAATGACTTGCTTATGACACCCCATAGAATATATTATGTTTAGTACCTTGGACACTGTAGCTTATTCAATTAAAGCTCTGATAAATTGTATGTCTGGTATGCACAGTCTGGTTAGCACAGTTAGTAAGGTGTTGGGATTGCACTATCAATTAAGACTGTCATTGGTTCGAATCCCATGTTATCATGTTTTTATTTTACTAGTGTTGTTTGTGGTTCTATAATATAAATGCCTATGTCTTTTAACAACAATAGTCAAGTCTTCCAATGGACTTTTTAGTGAAACCCAATAGATAGCTTTATTTTCTCTTTGTTTACTCAAATATTGAATGCTTATGTCTTATAAATTTAGTAGGAACGTATTCTAATGACTTGCTTATGACACCCCATAGAATATATTGTTTAGTACCTTGGACACTGTAGCTTATTCACTTAAATCTCTGATAAATTGTGTGTCTGGTATACACGGTCTGGTTAGCACAGTTAGTAAGGTGTTGGGTTTGCACTATCAAATTAAGACTGTCATTGGTTCGAATCCCATGTTATCATGTTTTTATTTTACTAGTGTGGTTTGTGGTTCTATAATATGAATGCCTATGTCTTTTAACAACAATAGTCAAGTCTTCCAATGGACTTTTTAGTGAAACCCAATAGATAGCTTTATTTTCTCTTTGTTTACTCAAATATTGAATGCTTATGTCTTATAAATTTAGTAGGAACGTATTCTAATGACTTGCTTATGACACCCCATAGAATATATTGTTTAGTACCTTGGACACTGTAGCTTATTCACTTAAATCTCTGATAAATTGTGTGTCTGGTATACACGGTCTGGTTAGCACAGTTAGTAAGGTGTTGGGTTTGCACTATCAAATTAAGACTGTCATTGGTTCGAATCCCATGTTATCATGTTTTTATTTTACTAGTGTGGTTTGTGGTTCTATAATATGAATGCCTATGTCTTTTAACAACAATAGTCAAGTCTTCCAATGGACTTTTTAGTGAAACCCAATAGATAGCTTTATTTTCTCTTTGTTTACTCAAATATTGAATGCTTATGTCTTATAAATTTAGTAGGAACGTATTCTAATGACTTGCTTATGACACCCCATAGAATATAATGTTTAGTACCTTGGACACTGTAGCTTATTCACTTAAATCTCTGATAAATTGTGTGTCTGGTATGCACAGTCTGGATAGCACAGTTAGTAAGGTGTTGGGATTGCACTATCAAATTAAGGCTGTCATTGGTTCAAATCCCATGTTATCATGTTTTTATTTTACTAGTGTGGTTTGTGGCTCTATAATATGAATGCCTATGTCTTTTAACAACAATAATCAAGTCTTCCAATGGACTTTTTAGTGAAACCCAATAGATAGCTTTATTTTTTCTTTGTTTACTCAAATATTGAATGCTTATGTCTTATAAATTTAGTAGGAAAGTATTCTAATGACTTGCTTATGACACCCCATAGAATATATTATGTTTAGTACCTTGGACACTGTAGCTTATTCCCTTAAATTTCTGATAAATTGTGTATCTGGTATGCACAGTCTGGTTAGCACAGTTTGTAAGGTGTTGGGTTTGCACTATCAAATTAAGACTGTCATTGGTTTGAATCCCATGTTATCATGTTTTTATTTTACTTGTGTGGTTTGTGGCTCTATAATATGAATGCCTATGTCTGTTAACAACAATAGTCAAGTCTTCCAATGGACTTTTTATTGAAACCCAATAGATAGCTTTATTTTATCTTCGTTTACTCAAATATTGAATGCTTATGTCTTATAAATTTAGTAGTAAAGTATTCTAATGACTTGCTTATGACACCCCATAGAATATATTATGTTTAGTACCTTGGACACTGTAGCTTATTCACTTAAATCTCTGATAAATTGTATGTCTCGTATAAACAGTCTGGTTAGCACAGTTGGTAAGGTGTTGGTATTGCATTATCAAATTGAGACTGTCATTGGTTCAAATCCCATGTTACCATGTTTTTATTTTACTAGTGTTGTTTGTGGCTCTATAATATGAATGCCTATGTCTTTTAACAACAATAGTCAAGTCTTCCAATGGACTTTTTAGTGAAACCCAATAGATAGCTTTATTTTCTCTTTGTTTACTCAAATATTGAATGCTTATGTCTTATAAATTTAGTAGGAAAGTATTCTAATGACTTGCTTATGACACCCCATAGAATATATTATGTTTAGTACCTTGGGCACTGTAGCTTATTCAATTAAAGCTCTGATAAATTGGATGTCTGGTATGCACAGTCTGGTTAGCACAGTTAGTAAGGTGTTGGGATTGCACTATCAATTAAGACTGTCATTGGTTTGAATACCATGTTATCATGTTTTTATTTTACTAGTGTGGTTTGTGGTTCTATAATATGAATGCCTATGTCTTTTAACAACAATAGTCAAGTCTTCCAATGGACTTTTTAGTGAAACCCAATAGATAGCTTTATTTTATCTTTGTTTACTCAAATATTGAATGCTTATGTCTTATAAATTTAGTAGGAACGTATTCTAATGACTTGCTTATGACACCCCATAGAATATATTGTTTAGTACCTTGGACACTGTAGCTTATTCACTTAAATCTCTGATAAATTGTGTGTCTGGTATACACGGTCTGATTAGCACAGTTAGTAAGGTGTTGGGTTTGCACTATCAAATTAAGACTGTCATTGGTTCGAATCCCATGTTATCATGTTTTTATTTTACTAGTGTGGTTTGTGGTTCTATAATATGAATGCCTATGTCTTTTAACAACAATAGTCAAGTCTTCCAATGGACTTTTTAGTGAAACCCAATAGATAGCTTTATTTTCTCTTTGTTTACTCAAATATTGAATGCTTATGTCTTATAAATTTAGTAGGAACGTATTCTAATGACTTGCTTATGACACCCCATAGAATATATTGTTTAGTACCTTGGACACTGTAGCTTATTCACTTAAATCTCTGATAAATTGTGTGTCTTATATACACGGTCTGGTTAGCACAGTTAGTAAGGTGTTGGGTTTGCACTATCAAATTAAGACTGTCATTGGTTCGAATCCCATGTTATCATGTTTTTATTTTACTAGTGTGGTTTGTGGTTCTATAATATGAATGCCTATGTCTTTTAACAACAATAGTCAAGTCTTCCAATGGACTTTTTAGTGAAACCCAATAGATAGCTTTATTTTCTCTTTGTTTACTCAAATATTGAATGCTTATGTCTTATAAATTTAGTAGGAACGTATTCTAATGACTTGCTTATGACACCCCATAGAATATAATGTTTAGTACCTTGGACACTGTAGCTTATTCACTTAAATCTCTGATAAATTGTGCGTCTGGTATGCACAGTCTGGATAGCACAGTTAGTAAGGTGTTGGGATTGCACTATCAAATTAAGGCTGTCATTGGTTCAAATCCCATGTTATCATGTTTTTATTTTACTAGTGTGGTTTGTGGCTCTATAATATGAATGCCTATGTCTTTTAACAACAATAATCAAGTCTTCCAATGGACTTTTTAGTGAAACCCAATAGATAGCTTTATTTTTTCTTTGTTTACTCAAATATTGAATGCTTATGTCTTATAAATTTAGTAGGAAAGTATTCTAATGACTTGCTTATGACACCCCATAGAATATATTATGTTTAGTACCTTGGACACTGTAGCTTATTCCCTTAAATTTCTGATAAATTGTGTATCTGGTATGCACAGTCTGGTTAGCACAGTTTGTAAGGTGTTGGGTTTGCACTATCAAATTAAGACTGTCATTGGTTTGAATCCCATGGTATCATGTTTTTATTTACTTGTGTGGTTTGTGGCTCTATAATATGAATGCCTATGTCTGTTAACAACAATAGTCAAGTCTTCCAATGGACTTTTTATTGAAACCCAATAGATAGCTTTATTTTATCTTCGTTTACTCAAATATTGAATGCTTATGTCTTATAAATTTAGTAGTAAAGTATTCTAATGACTTGCTTATGACACCCCATAGAATATATTATGTTTAGTACCTTGGACACTGTAGCTTATTCACTTAAATCTCTGATAAATTGTGTGTCTCGTATGAACAGTTTGGTTAGCACAGTTGGTAAGGTGTTGGTATTGCATTATCAAATTGATACTGTCATTGGTTCAAATCCCATGTTACCATGTTTTTATTTTACTAGTGTTGTTTGTGGCTCTATAATATGAATGCCTATGTCTTTTAACAACAATAGTCAAGTCTTCCAATGGACTTTTTAGTGAAACCCAATAGATAGCTTTATTTTCTCTTTGTTTACTCAAATATTGAATGCTTATGTCTTATAAATTTAGTAGGAAAGTATTCTAATGACTTGCTTATGACACCCCATAGAATATATTATGTTTAGTACCTTGGACACTGTAGCTTATTCAATTAAAGCTCTGATAAATTGTATGTCGGGTATGCACAGTCTGGTTAGCACAGTTAGTAAGGTGTTGGGATTGCACTATCAATTAAGACTGTCATTGGTTCGAATCCCATGTTATCTTGTTTTTATTTTACTAGTGTGGTTTGTGGTTCTATAATATGAATGCCTATGTCTTTTAACAACAATAGTCAAGTCTTCCAATGGACTTTTTAGTGAAACCCAATAGATAGCTTTATTTTCTCTTTGTTTACTCAAATATTGAATGCTTATGTCTTATAAATTTAGTAGGAACGTATTCTAATGACTTGCTTATGACACCCCATAGAATATATTGTTTAGTACCTTGGACACTGTAGCTTATTCACTTAAATCTCTGATAAATTGTGTGTCTGGTATACATGGTCTGGTTAGCACAGTTAGTAAGGTGTTGGGTGTGCACTATCAAATTAAGACTGTCATTGGTTCGAATATCATGTTTCTATTTTACTAGTGTGGTTTGTGGTTCTTTAATATGAATGCCTATGTCTTTTAACAACAATAGTCAAGTCTTCCAATGGACTTTTTAGTGAAACCCAATAGATAGCTTTATTTTCTCTTTGTTTACTCAAATATTGAATGCTTATGTCTTATAAATTTAGTAGGAACGTATTCTAATGACTTGCTTATGACACCCCATAGAATATAATGTTTAGTACCTTGGACACTGTAGCTTATTCACTTAAATCTCTGATAAATTGTGTGTCTGTTATGCACAGTCTGGATAGCACAGTTAGTAAGGTGTTGGGATTGCACTATCAAATTAAGGCTGTCATTGGTTCAAATCCCATGTTATCATGTTTTTATTTTACTAGTGTGGTTTGTGGTTCTATAATATGAATGCCTATGTCTGTTAACAACAATAGTCAAGTCTTCCAATGGACTTTTTAGTGAAGCCCAATAGATAGCTTTATTTTCTCTTTGTTTACTCAAATATTGAATGCTTATGTCTTATAAATTTAGTAGGAATGTATTCTAATGACTTGCTTATGACACCCCATAGAATATAATGTTTAGTACCTTGGACACTGTAGCTTATTCACTTAAATCTCTGATAAATTGTGTGTCTGGTATGCACAGTCTGGATAGCACAGTTAGTAAGGTGTTGGGATTGCACTATCAAATTAAGGCTGTCATTGGTTCAAATCCCATGTTATCATGTTTTTATTTTACTAGTGTTGTTTGTGGCTCTATAATATGAATGCCTATGTCTTTTAACAACAATAGTCAAGTCTTCCAATGGACTTTTTAGTGAAACCCAATAGATAGCTTTATTTTCTCTTTGTTTACTCAAATATTGAATGCTTATGTCTTAGAAATTTAGTAGGAACGTATTCTAATGACTTGCTTATGACACCCCATAGAATATAATGTTTAGTACCTTGGACACTGTAGCTTATTCACTTAAATCTCTGATAAATTGTGTGTCTGGTATGCACAGTCTGGATAGCACAGTTTGTAAGGTGTTGGGTTTGCACTATCAAATTAAGACTGTCATTGGTTTGAATCCCATGTTATCATGTTTTTATTTTACTAGTGTGGTTTGTGGCTCTATAATATGAATGCCTATGTCTGTTAACAATAATAGTCAAGTCTTCCAATGGACTTTTTATTGAAACCCAATAGATAGCTTTATTTTATCTTCGTTTACTCAAATATTGAATGCTTATGTCTTATAAATTTAGTAGTAAAGTATTCTAATGACTTGCTTATGACACCCCATAGAATATATTATGTTTAGTACCTTGGACACTGTAGCTTATTCACTTAAATCTCTGATAAATTGTATGTCTCGTATGAACAGTCTGGTTAGCACAGTTGGTAAGGTGTTGGTATTGCATTATCAAATTGAGACTGTCATTGGTTCAAATCCCATGTTACCATGTTTTTATTTTACTAGTGTTGTTTGTGGCTCTATAATATGAATGCCTATGTCTTTTAACAACAATAGTCAAGTCTTCCAATGGACTTTTTAGTGAAACCCAATAGATAGCTTTATTTTCTCTTTGTTTACTCAAATATTGAATGCTTATGTCTTATAAATTTAGTAGGAAAGTACTCTAATGACTTGCTTATGACACCCCATAGAATATATTATGTTTAGTACCTTGGACACTGTAGCTTATTCACTTAAATCTCTGATAAATTGTTAGTTTGGTATGCACAGTCTGGTTAGCACAGTTAGTAAGGTGTTGGGGTTGCACTATCAAATTAAGGCTGTCATTGGTTCAAATCCCATGTTATCATGTTTTTATTTTACTAGTGTGGTTTGTGGCTCTATAATATGAATGCCTATGTCTTTTAACAACAATAATCAAGTCTTCCAATGGACTTTTTAGTGAAACCCAATAGATAGCTTTATTTTTTCTGTGTTTACTCAAATATTGAATGCTTATGTCTTAGAAATTTAGTAGGAAAGTATTCTAATGACTTGCTTATGACACCCCATAGAATATAATGTTTAGTACCTTGGACACTGTAGCTTATTCACTTAAATCTCTGATAAATTGTGTGTCTGGTATGCACAGTCTGGATAGCACAGTTTGTAAGGTGTTGGGTTTGCACTATCAAATTAAGACTGTCATTGGTTTGAATCCCATGTTATCATGTTTTTATTTTACTAGTGTGGTTTGTGGCTCTATAATATGAATGCCTATGTCTGTTAACAATAATAGTCAAGTCTTCCAATGGACTTTTTATTGAAACCCAATAGATAGCTTTATTTTATCTTCGTTTACTCAAATATTGAATGCTTATGTCTTATAAATTTAGTAGTAAAGTATTCTAATGACTTGCTTATGACACCCCATAGAATATATTATGTTTAGTACCTTGGATACTGTAGCATATTTACTTAAATCTCTGATAAATTGTATGTCTCGTATGAACAGTCTGGTTAGCACAGTTGGTAAGGTGTTGGTATTGCATTATCAAATTGAGACTGTCATTGGTTCAAATCCCATGTTACCATGTTTTTATTTTACTAGTGTTGTTTGTGGCTCTATAATATGAATGCCTATGTCTTTTAACAACAATAGTCAAGTCTTCCAATGGACTTTTTAGTGAAACCCAATAGATAGCTTTATTTTCTCTTTGTTTACTCAAATATTGAATGCTTATGTCTTATAAATTTAGTAGGAAAGTACTCTAATGACTTGCTTATGACACCCCATAGAATATATTATGTTTAGTACCTTGGACACTGTAGCTTATTCACTTAAATCTCTGATAAATTGTTAGTTTGGTATGCACAGTCTGGTTAGCACAGTTAGTAAGGTGTTGGGGTTGCACTATCAAATTAAGGCTGTCATTGGTTCAAATCCCATGTTATCATGTTTTCATTTTACTAGTGTGGTTTGTGGCTCTATAATATGAATGCCTATGTCTTTTAACAACAATAATCAAGTCTTCCAATGGACTTTTTAGTGAAACCCAATAGATAGCTTTATTTTTTCTTTGTTTACTCAAATATTGAATGCTTATGTCTTAGAAATTTAGTAGGAAAGTATTCTAATGACTTGCTTATGACACCCCATAGAATATATTATGTGTAGTACCTTGGACACTGTAGCTTATTCCCTTAAATTTCTGATAAATTCTGTATCTGGTATGCACAGTCTGGTTAGCACCGTTTGTAAGGTGTTGGGTTTGCACTATCAAATTAAGACTGTCATTGGTTCTAATCCCATGTTATCATGTTTTTATTTTACTAGTGTGGTTTGTGGCTCTATAATATGATTGCCTATGTCTTTTAACAACAATGGTCAAGTCTTCCAATGGACTTTTTAGTGAAACCCAATAGATAGCTTTACTTTCTCTTTGTTTACTCAAATATTGAATGCTTATGTCTTATAAATTTAGTAGGAAAGTATTCTAATGACTTGCTTATGACACCCCATAGAATATATTATGTTTAGTACTTTGGACACTGTAGCTTATTCACTTAAATCTATGATAAATTGTTAGTTTGGTATGCACAGTCTGGTTAGCACAGTTTGTAAGGTGTTGGGTTTGCACTATCAAATTAAGACTGTCATTGGTTCGAATCCCATGTTATCATGTTTTTATTTTACTAGTGTGGTTTGTGGCTCTATAATATGAATGACTATGTCTGTTAACAACAATAGTCAAGTCTTCCAATGGACTTTTTATTGAAACCCAATAGATAGCTTTATTTTATCTTCGTTTACTCAAATATTGAATGCTTATGTCTTATAAATTTAGTAGTAAAGTATTCTAATGACTTGCTTATGACACCCCATAGAATATATTATGTTTAGTACCTTGGACACTGTAGCTTATTCACTTAAATCTCTGATAAATTGTATGTCTGGTATGAACAGTCTGGTTAGCACAGTTGGTAAGGTGTTAGGATTGCATTATCAAATTGAGACTGTCATTGGTTCAAATCCCATGTTATCATGTTTTTATTTTACTAGTGTTGTTTGTGGCTCTATAATATGAATGCCTATGTCTTTTAACAACAATAGTCAAGTCTTCCAATGGACTTTTTAGTGAAACCCAATAGATAGCTTTATTTTTTCTTTGTTTCCTCAAATATTGAATGCTTATGTCTTAGAAATTTAGTAGGAAAGTATTCTAATGACTTGCTTATGACACCCCATAGAATATATTATGTTTAGTACCTTGGACACTGTAGCTTATTCCCTTAAATTTCTGATAAATTGTGTATCTGGTATGCACAGTCTGGTTAGCACCGTTTGTAAGGTGTTGGGTTTGCACTATCAAATTAAGACTGTCATTGGTTCGAATCCCATGTTATCATGTTTTTATTTTACTAGTGTGGTTTGTGGCTCTATAATATGAATGCCTATGTCTTTTAACAACAATGGTCAAGTCTTCCAATGGACTTTTTAGTGAAACCCAATAGATAGCTTTACTTTCTCTTTGTTTACTCAAATATTGAATGCTTATGTCTTATAAATTTAGTAGGAAAGTATTCCAATGGCTTGCTTATGACACCCCATAGAATATATTATGTTTAGTACTTTGGACACTGTAGCTTATTCACTTAAATCTCTGATAAATTGTTAGTTTGGTATGCACAGTCTGGTTAGCACAGTTAGTAAGGTGTTGGGTTTGCACTATCAAATTAAGACTGTCATTGGTTCGAATCCCATGTTAACATGTTTTTATTTTACTAGTGTGGTTTGTGGCTCTATAATATGAATGCCTATGTCTTTTAACAACAATAGTCAAGTCTTCCAATGGACTTTTTAGTGAAACCCAATAGATAGCTTTATTTTCTCTTTGTTTACTCAAATATTGAATGCTTATGTCTTATAAATTTAGTAGGAAAGTATTCCAATGGCTTGCTTATGACACCCCATAGAATATATTATGTTTAGTACCTTGGACACTGTAGCTTATTCACTTAAATCTCTGATAAATTGTATGTCTGGTATGAACAGTCTGGTTAGCACAGTTGGTAAGGTGTTGGGATTCCATTATCAAATTGAGACTGTCATTGGTTCAAATCCCAAGTTATCATGTTTTTATTTTACTAGTGTTGTTTGTGGCTCTATAATATGAATGCCTATGTCTTTTAACAACAATAGTCAAGTCTTCCAATGGACTTTTTAGTGAAACCCAATAGATAGCTTTATTTTCTCTTTGTTTACTCAAATATTGAATGCTTATGTCTTATAAATTTAGTAGGAAAGTACTCTAATGACTTGCTTATGACACCCCATTGAATATATTATGTTTAGTACCTTGGACACTGTAGCTTATTCACTTAAATCTATGATAAATTGTTAGTTTGGTATGCACAGTCTGGTTAGCACAGTTAGTAAGGTGTTGGGGTTGCACTATCAAATTAAGGCTGTCATTGGTTCAAATCCCATGTTATCATGTTTTTATTTTACTAGTGTGGTTTGTGGCTCTATAATATGAATGCCTATGTCTTTTAACAACAATAATCAAGTCTTCCAATGGACTTTTTAGTGAAACCCAATAGATAGCTTTATTTTTTCTTTGTTTACTCAAATATTGAATGCTTATGTCTTAGAAATTTAGTAGGAAAGTATTCTAATGACTTGCTTATGACACCCCATAGAATATATTATGTGTAGTACCTTGGACACTGTAGCTTATTCCCTTAAGTTTCTGATAAATTGTGTATCTGGTATGCACAGTCTGGTTAGCACCGTTTGTAAGGTGTTGGGTTTGCACTATCAAATTAAGACTGTCATTGGTTCGAATCCCATGTTATCATGTTTTTATTTTACTAGTGTGGTTTGTGGCTCTATAATATGAATGCCTATGTCTTTTAACAACAATGGTCAAGTCTTCCAATGGACTTTTTAGTGAAACCCAATAGATAGCTTTACTTTCTCTTTGTTTACTCAAATATTGAATGCTTATGTCTTATAAATTTAGTAGGAAAGTATTCTAATGACTTGCTTATGACACCCCATAGAATATATTATGTTTAGTACTTTGGACACTGTAGCTTATTCACTTAAATCTATGATAAATTGTTAGTTTGGTATGCACAGTCTGGTTAGCACCGTTTGTAAGGTGTTGGGTTTGCACTATCAAATTAAGACTGTCATTGGTTCGAATCCCATGTTATCATGTTTTTATTTTACTAGTGTGGTTTGTGGCTCTATAATATGAATGACTATGTCTGTTAACAACAATAGTCAAGTCTTCCAATGGACTTTTTATTGAAACCCAATAGATAGCTTTATTTTATCTTCGTTTACTCAAATATTGAATGCTTATGTCTTATAAATTTAGTAGTAAAGTATTCTAATGACTTGCTTATGACACTCCATAGAATATATTATGTTTAGTACCTTGGACACTGTAGCTTATTCACTTAAATCTCTGATAAATTGTATGTCTGGTATGAACAGTCTGGTTAGCACAGTTGGTAAGGTGTTGGGATTGCATTATCAAATTGAGACTGTCATTGGTTCAAATCCCATGTTATCATGTTTTTATTTTACTAGTGTTGTTTGTGGCTCTATAATATGAATGCCTATGTCTTTTAACAACAATGGTCAAGTCTTCCAATGGACTTTTTAGTGAAACCCAATAGATAGCTTTATTTTCTCTTTGTTTACTCAAATATTGAATGCTTATGTCTTATAAATTTAGTAGGAAAGTATTCTAATGACTTGCTTATGACACCCCATAGAATATATTATGTTTAGTACTTTGGACACTGTAGCTTATTCACTTAAATCTCTGATAAATTGTTAGTTTGGTATGCACAGTCTGGTTAGCACAGTTAGTAAAGTGTTGGGTTCGCACTATCAAATTAAGACTGTCATTGGTTCGAATCCCATGTTATCATGTTTTTATTTTACTAGTGTGGTTTGTGGCTCTATAATATGAATGCCTATGTCTTTTAACAACAATAATCAAGTCTTCCAATGGACTTTTTATTGAAACCCAATAGATAGCTTTATTTTATCTTCGTTTACTCAAATATTGAATGCTTATGTCTTATAAATTTAGTAGTAAAGTATTCTAATGACTTGCTTATGACACCCCATAGAATATATTATGTTTAGTACCTTGGACACTGTAGCTTATTCACTTAAATCTCTGATAAATTGGATGGCTGGTATGAACAGTCTGGTTAGCACAGTTGGTAAGGTGTTGGGATTCCATTATCAAATTGAGACTGTCATTGGTTCAAATCCCAAGTTATCATGTTTTTATTTTACTAGTGTTGTTTGTGGCTCTATAATATGAATGCCTATGTCTTTTAACAACAATAGTCAAGTCTTCCAATGGACTTTTTAGTGAAACCCAATAGATAGCTTTATTTTCTCTTTGTTTACTCAAATATTGAATGCTTATGTCTTATAAATTTAGTAGGAAAGTACTCTAATGACTTGCTTATGACACCCCATAGAATATATTATGTTTAGTACCTTGGACACTGTAGCTCATTCACTTAAATCTCTGATAAATTGTTAGTTTGGTATGCACAGTCTGGTTAGCACAGTTAGTAAGGTGTTGGGGTTGCACTATCAAATTAAGGCTGTCATTGGTTCAAATCCCATGTTATCATGTTTTTATTTTACTAGTGTGGTTTGTGGCTCTATAATATGAATGCCTATGTCTTTTAACAACAATAATCAAGTCTTCCAATGGACTTTTTAGTGAAACCCAATAGATAGCTTTATTTTTTCTTTGTTTACTCAAATATTGAATGCTTATGTCTTAGAAATTTAGTAGGAAAGTATTCTAATGACTTGCTTATGACACCCCATAGAATATATTATGTGTAGTACCTTGGACACTGTAGCTTATTCCCTTAAATTTCTGATAAATTGTGTATCTGGTATGCACAGTCTGGTTAGCACCGTTTGTAAGGTGTTGGGTTTGCACTATCAAATTAAGACTGTCATTGGTTCTAATCCCATGTTATCATGTTTTTATTTTACTAGTGTGGTTTGTGGCTCTATAATATGATTGCCTATGTCTTTTAACAACAATAGTCAAGTCTTCCAATGGACTTTTTAGTGAAACC
This sequence comes from Pseudophryne corroboree, assembly GCF_028390025.1. Classification (NCBI taxonomy): domain Eukaryota; kingdom Metazoa; phylum Chordata; class Amphibia; order Anura; family Myobatrachidae; genus Pseudophryne; species Pseudophryne corroboree. The sequence continues at coordinate 648,163,727 of NC_086445.1, forward strand.
CAATAGATAGCTTTACTTTCTCTTTGTTTACTCAAATATTGAATGCTTATGTCTTATAAATTTAGTAGGAAAGTATTCTAATGACTTGCTTATGACACCCCATAGAATATATTATGTTTAGTACTTTGGACACTGTAGCTTATTCACTTAAATCTATGATAAATTGTTAGTTTGGTATGCACAGTCTGGTTAGCACAGTTTGTAAGGTGTTGGGTTTGCACTATCAAATTAAGACTGTCATTGGTTCGAATCCCATGTTATCATGTTTTTATTTTACTAGTGTGGTTTGTGGCTCTATAATATGAATGACTATGTCTGTTAACAACAATAGTCAAGTCTTCCAATGGACTTTTTATTGAAACCCAATAGATAGCTTTATTTTATCTTCGTTTACTCAAATATTGAATGCTTATGTCTTATAAATTTAGTAGTAAAGTATTCTAATGACTTGCTTATGACACCCCATAGAATATATTATGTTTAGTACCTTGGACACTGTAGCTTATTCACTTAAATCTCTGATAAATTGTATGTCTGGTATGAACAGTCTGGTTAGCACAGTTAGTAAGGTGTTGGGTTTGCACTATCAAATTAAGACTGTCATTGGTTCGAATCCCATGTTATCATGTTTTTATTTTACTAGTGTGGTTTGTGGTTCTATAATATGAATGCCTATGTCTTTTAACAACAATAGTCAAGTCTTCCAATGGACTTTTTAGTGAAACCCAATAGATAGCTTTATTTTCTCTTTGTTAACTCAAATATTGAATGCTTATGTCTTATAAATTTAGTAGGAACGTATTCTAATGACTTGCTTATGACACCCCATAGAATATATTGTTTAGTACCTTGGACACTGTAGCTTATTCACTTAAATCTCTGATAAATTGTGTGTCTGGTATACATGGTCTGGTTAGCACAGTTAGTAAGGTGTTGGGTTTGCACTATCAAATTAAGACTGTCATTGGTTCGAATCCCATGTTATCATGTTTTTATTTTACTAGTGTGGTTTGTGGTTCTATAATATGAATGCCTATGTCTTTTAACAACAATAGTCAAGTCTTCCAATGGACTTTTTAGTGAAACCCAATAGATAGCTTTATTTTCTCTTTGTTTACTCAAATATTGAATGCTTATGTCTTATAAATTTAGTAGGAACGTATTATAATGACTTGCTTATGACACCCCATAGAATATAATGTTTAGTACCTTGGACACTGTAGCTTATTCACTTAAATCTCTGATAAATTGTGTGTCTGGTATACACAGTCTGGATAGCACAGTTAGTAAGGTGTTGGGATTGCACTATCAAATTAAGGCTGTCATTGGTTCAAATCCCATGTTATCATGTTTTTATTTTACTAGTGTGGTTTGTGGCTCTATAATATGAATGCCTATGTCTTTTAACAACAATAATCAAGTCTTCCAATGGACTTTTTAGTGAAACCCAATAGATAGCTTTATTTTTTCTTTGTTTACTCAAATATTGAATGCTTATGTCTTATAAATTTAGTAGGAAAGTATTCTAATGACTTGCTTATGACACCCCATAGAATATATTATGTTTAGTACCTTGGACACTGTAGCTTATTCCCTTAAATTTCTGATAAATTGTGTATCTGGTATGCACAGTCTGGTTAGCACAGTTTGTAAGGTGTTGGGTTTGCACTATCAAATTAAGACTGTCATTGGTTTGAATCCCATGTTATCATGTTTTTATTTTACTTGTGTGGTTTGTGGCTCTATAATATGAATGCCTATGTCTGTTAACAACAATAGTCAAGTCTTCCAATGGACTTTTTATTGAAACCCAATAGATAGCTTTATTTTATCTTCGTTTACTCAAATATTGAATGCTTATGTCTTATAAATTTAGTAGTAAAGTATTCTAATGACTTGCTTATGACACCCCATAGAATATATTATGTTTAGTACCTTGGACACTGTAGCTTATTCACTTAAATCTCTGATAAATTGTATGTCTCGTATGAACAGTCTGGTTAGCACAGTTGGTAAGGTGTTGGTATTGCATTATCAAATTGAGACTGTCATTGGTTCAAATCCCATGTTACCATGTTTTTATTTTACTAGTGTTGTTTGTGGCTCTATAATATGAATGCCTATGTCTTTTAACAACAATAGTCAAGTCTTCCAATGGACTTTTTAGTGAAACCCAATAGATAGCTTTATTTTCTCTTTGTTTACTCAAATATTGAATGCTTATGTCTTATAAATTTAGTAGGAAAGTATTCTAATGACTTGCTTATGACACCCCATAGAATATATTATGTTTAATACCTTGGACACTGTAGCTTATTCAATTAAAGCTCTGATAAATTGGATGTCTGGTATGCACAGTCTGGTTAGCACAGTTAGTAAGGTGTTGGGATTGCACTATCAATTAAGACTGTCATTGGTTTGAATACCATGTTATCATGTTTTTATTTTACTAGTGTGGTTTGTGGTTCTATAATATGAATGCCTATGTCTTTTAACAACAATAGTCAAGTCTTCCAATGGACTTTTTAGTGAAACCCAATAGATAGCTTTATTTTATCTTTGTTTACTCAAATATTGAATGCTTATGTCTTATAAATTTAGTAGGAACGTATTCTAATGACTTGCTAATGACACCCCATAGAATATATTGTTTAGTACCTTGGACACTGTAGCTTATTCACTTAAATCTCTGATAAATTGTGTGTCTGGTATACACGGTCTGGTTAGCACAGTTAGTAAGGTGTTGGGTTTGCACTATCAAATTAAGACTGTCATTGGTTCGAATCCCATGTTATCATGTTTTTATTTTACTAGTGTGGTTTGTGGTTCTATAATATGAATGCCTATGTCTTTTAACAACAATAGTCAAGTCTTCCAATGGACTTTTTAGTGAAACCCAATAGATAGCTTTATTTTCTCTTTGTTTACTCAAATATTGAATGCTTATGTCTTATAAATTTAGTAGGAACGTATTCTAATGACTTGCTTATGACACCCCATAGAATATATTGTTTAGTACCTTGGACACTGTAGCTTATTCACTTAAATCTCTGATAAATTGTGTGTCTTATATACACGGTCTGGTTAGCACAGTTAGTAAGGTGTTGGGTTTGCACTATCAAATTAAGACTGTCATTGGTTCGAATCCCATGTTATCATGTTTTTATTTTACTAGTGTGATTTGTGGTTCTATAATATGAATGCCTATGTCTTTTAACAACAATAGTCAAGTCTTCCAATGGACTTTTTAGTGAAACCCAATAGATAGCTTTATTTTCTCTTTGTTTACTCAAATATTGAATGCTTATGTCTTATAAATTTAGTAGGAACGTATTCTAATGACTTGCTTATGACACCCCATAGAATATAATGTTTAGTACCTTGGACACTGTAGCTTATTCACTTAAATCTCTGATAAATTGTGCGTCTGGTATGCACAGTCTGGATAGCACAGTTAGTAAGGTGTTGGGATTGCACTATCAAATTAAGGCTGTCATTGGTTCAAATCCCATGTTATCATGTTTTTATTTTACTAGTGTGGTTTGTGGCTCTATAATATGAATGCCTATGTCTTTTAACAACAATAATCAAGTCTTCCAATGGACTTTTTAGTGAAACCCAATAGATAGCTTTATTTTCTCTTTGTTTACTCAAATATTGAATGCTTATGTCTTATAAATTTAGTAGGAACGTATTATAATGACTTGCTTATGACACCCCATAGAATATAATGTTTAGTACCTTGGACACTGTAGCTTATTCACTTAAATCTCTGATAAATTGTGTGTCTGGTATGCACAGTCTGGATAGCACAGTTAGTAAGGTGTTGGGATTGCACTATCAAATTAAGGCTGTCATTGGTTCAAATCCCATGTTATCATGTTTTTATTTTACTAGTGTGGTTTGTGGCTCTATAATATGAATGCCTATGTCTTTTAACAACAATAATCAAGTCTTCCAATGGACTTTTTAGTGAAACCCAATAGATAGCTTTATTTTTTCTTTGTTTACTCAAATATTGAATGCTTATGTCTTATAAATTTAGTAGGAAAGTATTCTAATGACTTGCTTATGACACCCCATAGAATATATTATGTTTAGTACCTTGGACACTGTAGCTTATTCCCTTAAATTTCTGATAAATTGTGTATCTGGTATGCACAGTCTGGTTAGCACAGTTTGTAAGGTGTTGGGTTTGCACTATCAAATTAAGACTGTCATTGGTTTGAATCCCATGTTATCATGTTTTTATTTACTTGTGTGGTTTGTGGCTCTATAATATGAATGCCTATGTCTGTTAACAACAATAGTCAAGTCTTCCAATGGACTTTTTATTGAAACCCAATAGATAGCTTTATTTTATCTTCGTTTACTCAAATATTGAATGCTTATGTCTTATAAATTTAGTAGTAAAGTATTCTAATGACTTGCATATGACACCCCATAGAATATATTATGTTTAGTACCTTGGACACTGTAGCTTATTCACTTAAATCTCTGATAAATTGTGTGTCTCGTATGAACAGTTTGGTTAGCACAGTTGGTAAGGTGTTGGTATTGCATTATCAAATTGATACTGTCATTGGTTCAAATCCCATGTTACCATGTTTTTATTTTACTAGTGTTGTTTGTGGCTCTATAATATGAATGCCTATGTCTTTTAACAACAATAGTCAAGTCTTCCAATGGACTTTTTAGTGAAACCCAATAGATAGCTTTATTTTCTCTTTGTTTACTCAAATATTGAATGCTTATGTCTTATAAATTTAGTAGGAAAGTATTCTAATGACTTGCTTATGACACCCCATAGAATATATTATGTTTAGTACCTTGGACACTGTAGCTTATTCAATTAAAGCTCTGATAAATTGTATGTCGGGTATGCACAGTCTGGTTAGCACAGTTAGTAAGGTGTTGGGATTGCACTATCAATTAAGACTGTCATTGGTTCGAATCCAATGTTATCTTGTTTTTATTTTACTAGTGTGGTTTGTGGTTCTATAATATGAATGCCTATGTCTTTTAACAACAATAGTCAAGTCTCCCAATGGACTTTTTAGTGAAACCCAATAGATAGCTTTATTTTCTCTTTGTTTACTCAAATATTGAATGCTTATGTCTTATAAATTTAGTAGGAACGTATTCTAATGACTTGCTTATGACACCCCATAGAATATATTGTTTAGTACCTTGGACACTGTAGCTTATTCACTTAAATCTCTGATAAATTGTGTGTCTGGTATACATGGTCTGGTTAGCACAGTTAGTAAGGTGTTGGGGTTGCACTATCAAATTAAGACTGTCATTGGTTCGAATCCCATGTTATCATGTTTCTATTTTACTAGTGTGGTTTGTGGTTCTTTAATATGAATGCCTATGTCTTTTAACAACAATAGTCAAGTCTTCCAATGGACTTTTTAGTGAAACCCAATAGATAGCTTTATTTTCTCTTTGTTTACTCAAATATTGAATGCTTATGTCTTATAAATTTAGTAGGAACGTATTCTAATGACTTGCTTATGACACCCCATAGAATATAATGTTTAGTACCTTGGACACTGTAGCTTATTCACTTAAATCTCTGATAAATTGTGTGTCTGTTATGCACAGTCTGGATAGCACAGTTAGTAAGGTGTTGGGATTGCACTATCAAATTAAGGCTGTCATTGGTTCAAATCCCATGTTATCATGTTTTTATTTTACTAGTGTGGTTTGTGGTTCTATAATATGAATGCCTATGTCTTTTAACAACAATAGTCAAGTCTTCCAATGGACTTTTTAGTGAAACCCAATAGATAGCTTTATTTTCTCTTTGTTTACTCAAATATTGAATGCTTATGTCTTATAAATTTAGTAGGAACGTATTCTAATGACTTGCTTATGACACCCCATAGAATATAATGTTTAGTACCTTGGACACTGTAGCTTATTCACTTAAATCTCTGATAAATTGTGTGTCTGGTATGCACAGTCTGGATAGCACAGTTAGTAAGGTGTTGGGATTGCACTATCAAATTAAGGCTGTCATTGGTTCAAATCCCATGTTATCATGTTTTTATTTTACTAGTGTTGTTTGTGGCTCTATAATATGAATGCCTATGTCTTTTAACAACAATAGTCAAGTCTTCCAATGGACTTTTTAGTGAAACCCAATAGATAGCTTTATTTTCTCTTTGTTTACTCAAATATTGAATGCTTATGTCTTATAAATTTAGTAGGAACGTATTCTAATGACTTGCTTATGACACCCCATAGAATATAATGTTTAGTACCTTGGACACTGTAGCTTATTCACTTAAATCTCTGATAAATTGTGTGTCTGGTATGCACAGTCTGGATAGCACAGTTTGTAAGGTGTTGGGTTTGCACTATCAAATTAAGACTGTCATTGGTTTGAATCCCATGTTATCATGTTTTTATTTTACTAGTGTGGTTTGTGGCTCTATAATATGAATGCCTATGTCTGTTAACAATAATAGTCAAGTCTTCCAATGGACTTTTTATTGAAACCCAATAGATAGCTTTATTTTATCTTCGTTTACTCAAATATTGAATGCTTATGTCTTATAAATTTAGTAGTAAAGTATTCTAATGACTTGCTTATGACACCCCATAGAATATATTATGTTTAGTACCTTGGACACTGTAGCTTATTCACTTAAATCTCTGATAAATTGTATGTCTCGTATGAACAGTCTGGTTAGCACAGTTGGTAAGGTGTTGGTATTGCATTATCAAATTGAGACTGTCATTGGTTCAAATCCCATGTTACCATGTTTTTATTTTACTAGTGTTGTTTGTGGCTCTATAATATGAATGCCTATGTCTTTTAACAACAATAGTCAAGTCTTCCAATGGACTTTTTAGTGAAACCCAATAGATAGCTTTATTTTCTCTTTGTTTACTCAAATATTGAATGCTTATGTCTTATAAATTTAGTAGGAAAGTACTCTAATGACTTGCTTATGACACCCCATAGAATATATTATGTTTAGTACCTTGGACACTGTAGCTTATTCACTTAAATCTCTGATAAATTGTTAGTTTGGTATGCACAGTCTGGTTAGCACAGTTAGTAAGGTGTTGGGGTTGCACTATCAAATTAAGGCTGTCATTGGTTCAAATCCCATGTTATCATGTTTTTATTTTACTAGTGTGGTTTGTGTCTCTATAATATGAATGCCTATGTCTTTTAACAACAATAATCAAGTCTTCCAATGGACTTTTTAGTGAAACCCAATAGATAGCTTTATTTTTTCTTTGTTTACTCAAATATTGAATGCTTATGTCTTAGAAATTTAGTAGGAAAGTATTCTAATGACTTGCTTATGACACCCCATAGAATATAATGTTTAGTACCTTGGACACTGTAGCTTATTCACTTAAATCTCTGATAAATTGTGTGTCTGGTATGCACAGTCTGGATAGCACAGTTTGTAAGGTGTTGGGTTTGCACTATCAAATTAAGACTGTCATTGGTTTGAATCCCATGTTATCATGTCTTTATTTTACTAGTGTGGTTTGTGGCTCTATAATATGAATGCCTATGTCTGTTAACAATAATAGTCAAGTCTTCCAATGGACTTTTTATTGAAACCCAATAGATAGCTTTATTTTATCTTCGTTTACTCAAATATTGAATGCTTATGTCTTATAAATTTAGTAGTAAAGTATTCTAATGACTTGCTTATGACACCCCATAGAATATATTATGTTTAGTACCTTGGACACTGTAGCTTATTTACTTAAATCTCTGATAAATTGTATGTCTCGTATGAACAGTCTGGTTAGCACAGTTGGTAAGGTGTTGGTATTGCATTATCAAATTGAGACTGTCATTGGTTCAAATCCCATGTTACCATGTTTTTATTTTACTAGTGTTGTTTGTGGCTCTATAATATGAATGCCTATGTCTTTTAACAACAATAGTCAAGTCTTCCAATGGACTTTTTAGTGAAACGCAATAGATAGCTTTATTTTCTCTTTGTTTACTCAAATATTGAATGCTTATGTCTTATAAATTTAGTAGGAAAGTACTCTAATGACTTGCTTATGACACCCCATAGAATATATTATGTTAAGTACCTTGGACACTGTAGCTTATTCACTTAAATCTCTGATAAATTGTTAGTTTGGTATGCACAGTCTGGTTAGCACAGTTAGTAAGGTGTTGGGGTTGCACTATCAAATTAAGGCTGTCATTGGTTCAAATCCCATGTTATCATGTTTTTATTTTACTAGTGTGGTTTGTGGCTCTATAATATGAATGCCTATGTCTTTTAACAACAATAATCAAGTCTTCCAATGGACTTTTTAGTGAAACCCAATAGATAGCTTTATTTTTTCTTTGTTTACTCAAATATTGAATGCTTATGTCTTAGAAATTTAGTAGGAAAGTATTCTAATGACTTGCTTATGACACCCCATAGAATATATTATGTGTAGTACCTTGGACACTGTAGCTTATTCCCTTAAATTTCTGATAAATTGTGTATCTGGTATGCACAGTCTGGTTAGCACCGTTTGTAAGGTGTTGGGTTTGCACTATCAAATTAAGACTGTCATTGGTTCTAATCCCATGTTATCATGTTTTTATTTTACTAGTGTGGTTTGTGGCTCTATAATATGATTGCCTATGTCTTTTAACAACAATGGTCAAGTCTTCCAATGGACTTTTTAGTGAAACCCAATAGATAGCTTTACTTTCTCTTTGTTTACTCAAATATTGAATGCTTATGTCTTATAAATTTAGTAGGAAAGTATTCTAATGACTTGCTTATGACACCCCATAGAATATATTATGTTTAGTACTTTGGACACTGTAGCTTATTCACTTAAATCTATGATAAATTGTTAGTTTGGTATGCACAGTCTGGTTAGCACAGTTTGTAAGGTGTTGGGTTTGCACTATCAAATTAAGACTGTCATTGGTTCGAATCCCATGTTATCATGTTTTTATTTTACTAGTGTGGTTTGTGGCTCTATAATATGAATGACTATGTCTGTTAACAACAATAGTCAAGTCTTCCAATGGACTTTTTATTGAAACCCAATAGATAGCTTTATTTTATCTTCGTTTACTCAAATATTGAATGCTTATGTCTTATAAATTTAGTAGTAAAGTATTCTAATGACTTGCTTATGACACCCCATAGAATATATTATGTTTAGTACCTTGGACACTGTAGCTTATTCACTTAAATCTCTGATAAATTGTATGTCTGGTATGAACAGTCTGGTTAGCACAGTTGGTAAAGTGTTAGGATTGCATTATCAAATTGAGACTGTCATTGGTTCAAATCCCATGTTATCATGTTTTTATTTTACTAGTGTTGTTTGTGGCTCTATAATATGAATGCCTATGTCTTTTAACAACAATAGTCAAGTCTTCCAATGGACTTTTTAGTGAAACCCAATAGATAGCTTTATTTTTTCTTTGTTTCCTCAAATATTGAATGCTAATGTCTTAGAAATTTAGTAGGAAAGTATTCTAATGACTTGCTTATGACACCCCATAGAATATATTATGTTTAGTACCTTGGACACTGTAGCTTATTCCCTTAAATTTCTGATAAATTGTGTATCTGGTATGCACAGTCTGGTTAGCACCGTTTGTAAGGTGTTGGGTTTGCACTATCAAATTAAGACTGTCATTGGTTCGAATCCCATGTTATCATGTTTTTATTTTACTAGTGTGGTTTGTGGCTCTATAATATGAATGCCTATGTCTTTTAACAACAATAGTCAAGTCTTCCAATGGACTTTTTAGTGAAACCCAATAGATAGCTTTACTTTCTCTTTGTTTACTCAAATATTGAATGCTTATGTCTTATAAATTTAGTAGGAAAGTATTCCAATGGCTTGCTTATGACACCCCATAGAATATATTATGTTTAGTACTTTGGACACTGTAGCTTATTCACTTAAATCTCTGATAAATTGTTAGTTTGGTATGCACAGTCTGGTTAGCACAGTTAGTAAGGTGTTGGGTTTGCACTATCAAATTAAGACTGTCATTGGTTCGAATCCCATGTTATCATGTTTTTATTTTACTAGTGTGGTTTGTGGCTCTATAATATGAATGCCTATGTCTTTTAACAACAATAGTCAAGTCTTCCAATGGACTTTTTAGTGAAACCCAATAGATAGCTTTATTTTCTCTTTGTTTACTCAAATATTGAATGCTTATGTCTTATAAATTTAGTAGGAAAGTATTCCAATGGCTTGCTTATGACACCCCATAGAATATATTATGTTTAGTACCTTGGACACTGTAGCTTATTCACTTAAATCTCTGATAAATTGTATGTCTGGTATGAACAGTCTGGTTAGCACAGTTGGTAAGGTGTTGGGATTCCATTATCAAATTGAGACTGTCATTGGTTCAAATCCCAAGTTATCATGTTTTTATTTTACTAGTGTTGTTTGTGGCTCTATAATATGAATGCCTATGTCTTTTAACAACAATAGTCAAGTCTTCCAATGGACTTTTTAGTGAAACCCAATAGATAGCTTTATTTTCTCTTTGTTTACTCAAATATTGAATGCTTATGTCTTATAAATTTAGTAGGAAAGTACTCTAATGACTTGCTTATGACACCCCATAGAATATATTATGTTTAGTACCTTGGACACTGTAGCTTATTCACTTAAATCTATGATAAATTGTTAGTTTGGTATGCACAGTCTGGTTAGCACAGTTAGTAAGGTGTTGGGGTTGCACTATCAAATTAAGGCTGTCATTGGTTCAAATCCCATGTTATCATGTTTTTATTTTACTAGTGTGGTTTGTGGCTCTATAATATGAATGCCTATGTCTTTTAACAACAATAATCAAGTCTTCCAATGGACTTTTTAGTGAAACCCAATAGATAGCTTTATTTTTTCTTTGTTTACTCAAATATTGAATGCTTATGTCTTAGAAATTTAGTAGGAAAGTATTCTAATGACTTGCTTATGACACCCCATAGAATATATTATGTGTAGTACCTTGGACACTGTAGCTTATTCCCTTAAGTTTCTGATAAATTGTGTATCTGGTATGCACAGTCTGGTTAGCACCGTTTGTAAGGTGTTGGGTTTGCACTATCAAATTAAGACTGTCATTGGTTCTAATCCCATGTTATCATGTTTTTATTTTACTAGTGTGGTTTGTGGCTCTATAATATGAATGCCTATGTCTTTTAACAACAATGGTCAAGTCTTCCAATGGACTTTTTAGTGAAACCCAATAGATAGCTTTACTTTCTCTTTGTTTACTCAAATATTGAATGCTTATGTCTTATAAATTTAGTAGGAAAGTATTCTAATGACTTGCTTATGACACCCCATAGAATATATTATGTTTAGTACTTTGGACACTGTAGCTTATTCACTTAAATCTATGATAAATTGTTAGTTTGGTATGCACAGTCTGGTTAGCACCGTTTGTAAGGTGTTGGGTTTGCACTATCAAATTAAGACTGTCATTGGTTCGAATCCCATGTTATCATGTTTTTATTTTACTAGTGTGGTTTGTGGCTCTATAATATGAATGACTATGTCTGTTAACAACAATAGTCAAGTCTTCCAATGGACTTTTTATTGAAACCCAATAGATAGCTTTATTTTATCTTCGTTTACTCAAATATTGAATGCTTATGTCTTATAAATTTAGTAGTAAAGTATTCTAATGACTTGCTTATGACACTCCATAGAATATATTATGTTTAGTACCTTGGACACTGTAGCTTATTCACTTAAATCTCTGATAAATTGTATGTCTGGTATGAACAGTCTGGTTAGCACAGTTGGTAAGGTGTTGGGATTGCATTATCAAATTGAGACTGTCATTGGTTCAAATCCCATGTTATCATGTTTTTATTTTACTAGTGTTGTTTGTGGCTCTATAATATGAATGCCTATGTCTTTTAACAACAATGGTCAAGTCTTCCAATGGACTTTTTAGTGAAACCCAATAGATAGCTTTATTTTCTCTTTGTTTACTCAAATATTGAATGCTTATGTCTTATAAATTTAGTAGGAAAGTATTCTAATGACTTGCTTATGACACCCCATAGAATATATTATGTTTAGTACTTTGGACACTGTAGCTTATTCACTTAAATCTCTGATAAATTGTTAGTTTGGTATGCACAGTCTGGTTAGCACAGTTAGTAAAGTGTTGGGTTCGCACTATCAAATTAAGACTGTCATTGGTTCGAATCCCATGTTATCATGTTTTTATTTTACTAGTGTGGTTTGTGGCTCTATAATATGAATGCCTATGTCTTTTAACAACAATAATCAAGTCTTCCAATGGACTTTTTATTGAAACCCAATAGATAGCTTTATTTTATCTTCGTTTACTCAAATATTGAATGCTTATGTCTTATAAATTTAGTAGTAAAGTATTCTAATGACTTGCTTATGACACCCCATAGAATATATTATGTTTAGTACCTTGGACACTGTAGCTTATTCACTTAAATCTCTGATAAATTGGATGGCTGGTATGAACAGTCTGGTTAGCACAGTTGGTAAGGTGTTGGGATTCCATTATCAAATTGAGACTGTCATTGGTTCAAATCCCAAGTTATCATGTTTTTATTTTACTAGTGTTGTTTGTGGCTCTATAATATGAATGCCTATGTCTTTTAACAACAATAGTCAAGTCTTCCAATGGACTTTTTAGTGAAACCCAATAGATAGCTTTATTTTCTCTTTGTTTACTCAAATATTGAATGCTTATGTCTTATAAATTTAGTAGGAAAGTACTCTAATGACTTGCTTATGACACCCCATAGAATATATTATGTTTAGTACCTTGGACACTGTAGCTCATTCACTTAAATCTCTGATAAATTGTTAGTTTGGTATGCACAGTCTGGTTAGCACAGTTAGTAAGGTGTTGGGGTTGCACTATCAAATTAAGGCTGTCATTGGTTCAAATCCCATGTTATCATGTTTTTATTTTACTAGTGTGGTTTGTGGCTCTATAATATGAATGCCTATGTCTTTTAACAACAATAATCAAGTCTTCCAATGGACTTTTTAGTGAAACCCAATAGATAGCTTTATTTTTTCTTTGTTTACTCAAATATTGAATGCTTATGTCTTAGAAATTTAGTAGGAAAGTATTCTAATGACTTGCTTATGACACCCCATAGAATATATTATGTGTAGTACCTTGGACACTGTAGCTTATTCCCTTAAATTTCTGATAAATTGTGTATCTGGTATGCACAGTCTGGTTAGCACCGTTTGTAAGGTGTTGGGTTTGCACTATCAAATTAAGACTGTCATTGGTTCTAATCCCATGTTATCATGTTTTTATTTTACTAGTGTGGTTTGTGGCTCTATAATATGATTGCCTATGTCTTTTAACAACAATAGTCAAGTCTTCCAATGGACTTTTTAGTGAAACCCAATAGATAGCTTTACTTTCTCTTTGTTTACTCAAATATTGAATGCTTATGTCTTATAAATTTAGTAGGAAAGTATTCTAATGACTTGCTTATGACACCCCATGGAATATATTATGTTTAGTACTTTGGACACTGTAGCTTATTCACTTAAATCTATGATAAATTGTTAGTTTGGTATGCACAGTCTGGTTAGCACAGTTTGTAAGGTGTTGGGTTTGCACTATCAAATTAAGACTGTCATTGGTTCGAATCCCATGTTATCATGTTTTTATTTTACTAGTGTGGTTTGTGGCTCTATAATATGAATGACTATGTCTGTTAACAACAATAGTCAAGTCTTCCAATGGACTTTTTATTGAAACCCAATAGATAGCTTTATTTTATCTTCGTTTACTCAAATATTGAATGCTTATGTCTTATAAATTTAGTAGTAAAGTATTCTAATGACTTGCTTATGACACCCCATAGAATATATTATGTTTAGTACCTTGGACACTGTAGCTTATTCACTTAAATCTCTGATAAATTGTATGTCTGGTATGAACAGTCTGGTTAGCACAGTTGGTAAGGTGTTAGGATTGCATTATCAAATTGAGACTGTCATTGGTTCAAATCCCATGTTATCATGTTTTTATTTTACTAGTGTGGTTTGTGGCTCTATAATATGAATGCCTATGTCTTTTAACAACAATGGTCAAGTCTTCCAATGGACTTTTTAGTGAAACCCAATAGATAGCTTTACTTTCTCTTTGTTTACTCAAATATTGAATGCTTATGTCTTATAAATTTAGTAGGAAAGTATTCCAATGGCTTGCTTATGACACCCCATAGAATATATTATGTTTAGTACTTTGGACACTGTAGCTTATTCACTTAAATCTCTGATAAATTGCTAGTTTGGTATGCACAGTCTGGTTAGCACAGTTAGTAAGGTGTTGGGTTTGCACTATCAAATTAAGACTGTCATTGGTTCGAATCCCATGTTATCATGTTTTTATTTTACTAGTGTGGTTTGTGGCTCTATAATATGAATGCCTATGTCTGTTAACAACAATAGTCAAGTCTTCCAATGGACTTTTTATTGAAACCCAATAGATAGCTTTATTTTATCTTCGTTTACTCAAATATTGAATGCTTATGTCTTATAAATTTAGTAGTAAAGTATTCTAATGACTTGCTTATGACACCCCATAGAATATATTATGTTTAGTACCTTGGACACTGTAGCTTATTCACTTAAATCTCTGATAAATTGTATGTCTCGTATGAACAGTCTGGTTAGCACAGTTAGTATGGTGTTGGTATTGCATTATCAAATTGAGACTGTCATTGGTTCAAATCCCATGTTACCATGTTTTTATTTTACTAGTGTTGTTTGTGGCTCTATAATATGAATGCCTATGTCTTTTAACAACAATAGTCAAGTCTTCCAATGGACTTTTTAGTGAAACCCAATAGATAGCTTTATTTTCTCTTTGTTTACTCAAATATTGAATGCTTATGTCTTATAAATTTAGTAGGAAAGTATTCTAATGACTTGCTTATGACACCCCATAGAATATATTATGTTTAGTACCTTGGACACTGTAGCTTATTCAATTAAAGCTCTGATAAATTGTACGTCTGGTATGCACAGTCTGGTTAGCACAGTTAGTAAGGTGTTGGGATTGCACTATCAATTAAGACTGTCATTGGTTCGAATCCCATGTTATCATGTTTTTATTTTACTAGTGTTGTTTGTGGTTCTATAATATAAATGCCTATGTCTTTTAACAACAATAGTCAAGTCTTCCAATGGACTTTTTAGTGAAACCCAATAGATAGCTTTATTTTCTCTTTGTTTACTCAAATATTGAATGCTTATGTCTTATAAATTTAGTAGGAACGTATTCTAATGACTTGCTTATGACACCCCATAGAATATATTGTTTAGTACCTTGGACACTGTAGCTTATTCACTTAAATCTCTGATAAATTGTGTGTCTGGTATACACGGTCTGGTTAGCACAGTTAGTAAGGTGTTGGGTTTGCACTATCAAATTAAGACTGTCATTGGTTCGAATCCCATGTTATCATGTTTTTATTTTACTAGTGTGGTTTGTGGTTCTATAATATGAATGCCTATGTCTTTTAACAACAATAGTCAAGTCTTCCAATGGACTTTTTAGTGAAACCCAATAGATAGCTTTATTTTCTCTTTGTTTACTCAAATATTGAATGCTTATGTCTTATAAATTTAGTAGGAACGTATTCTAATGACTTGCTTATGACACCCCATAGAATATATTGTTTAGTACCTTGGACACTGTAGCTTATTCACTTAAATCTCTGATAAATTGTGTGTCTGGTATACACGGTCTGGTTAGCACAGTTAGTAAGGTGTTGGGTTTGCACTATCAAATTAAGACTGTCATTGGTTCGAATCCCATGTTATCATGTTTTTATTTTACTAGTGTGGTTTGTGGTTCTATAATATGAATGCCTATGTCTTTTAACAACAATAGTCAAGTCTTCCAATGGACTTTTTAGTGAAACCCAATAGATAGCTTTATTTTCTCTTTGTTTACTCAAATATTGAATGCTTATGTCTTATAAATTTAGTAGGAACGTATTCTAATGACTTGCTTATGACACCCCATAGAATATAATGTTTAGTACCTTGGACACTGTAGCTTATTCACTTAAATCTCTGATAAATTGTGTGTCTGTTATGCACAGTCTGGATAGCACAGTTAGTAAGGTGTTGGGATTGCACTATCAAATTAAGGCTGTCATTGGTTCAAATCCCATGTTATCATGTTTTTATTTTACTAGTGTGGTTTGTGGCTCTATAATATGAATGCCTATGTCTTTTAACAACAATAATCAAGTCTTCCAATGGACTTTTTAGTGAAACCCAATAGATAGCTTTATTTTTTCTTTGTTTACTCAAATATTGAATGCTTATGTCTTATAAATTTAGTAGGAAAGTATTCTAATGACTTGCTTATGACACCCCATAGAATATATTATGTTTAGTACCTTGGACACTGTAGCTTATTCCCTTAAATTTCTGATAAATTGTGTATCTGGTATGCACAGTCTGGTTAGCACAGTTTGTAAGGTGTTGGGTTTGCACTATCAAATTAAGACTGTCATTGGTTTGAATCCCATGTTATCATGTTTTTATTTTACTTGTGTGGTTTGTGGCTCTATAATATGAATGCCTATGTCTGTTAACAACAATAGTCAAGTCTTCCAATGGACTTTTTATTGAAACCCAATAGATAGCTTTATTTTATCTTCGTTTACTCAAATATTGAATGCTTATGTCTTATAAATTTAGTAGTAAAGTATTCTAATGACTTGCTTATGACACCCCATAGAATATATTATGTTTAGTACCTTGGACACTGTAGCTTATTCACTTAAATCTCTGATAAATTGTATGTCTCGTATGAACAGTCTGGTTAGCACAGTTGGTAAGGTGTTGGTATTGCATTATCAAATTGAGACTGTCATTGGTTCAAATCCCATGTTACCATGTTTTTATTTTACTAGTGTTGTTTGTGGCTCTATAATATGAATGCCTATGTCTTTTAACAACAATAGTCAAGTCTTCCAATGGACTTTTTAGTGAAACCCAATAGATAGCTTTATTTTCTCTTTGTTTACTCAAATATTGAATGCTTATGTCTTATAAATTTAGTAGGAAAGTATTCTAATGACTTGCTTATGACACCCCATAGAATATATTATGTTTAGTACCTTGGACACTGTAGCTTATTCAATTAAAGCTCTGATAAATTGGATGTCTGGTATGCACAGTCTGGTTAGCACAGTTAGTAAGGTGTTGGGATTGCACTATCAATTAAGACTGTCATTGGTTCGAATACCATGTTATCATGTTTTTATTTTACTAGTGTGGTTTGTGGTTCTATAATATGAATGCCTATGTCTTTTAACAACAATAGTCAAGTCTTCCAATGGACTTTTTAGTGAAACCCAATAGATAGCTTTATTTTATCTTTGTTTACTCAAATATTGAATGCTTATGTCTTATAAATTTAGTAGGAACGTATTCTAATGACTTGCTTATGACACCCCATAGAATATATTGTTTAGTACCTTGGACACTGTAGCTTATTCACTTAAATCTCTGATAAATTGTGTGTCTGGTATACACGGTCTGGTTAGCACAGTCAGTAAGGTGTTGGGTTTGCACTATCAAATTAAGACTGTCATTGGTTCGAATCCCATGTTATCATGTTTTTATTTTACTAGTGTGGTTTGTGGTTCTATAATATGAATGCCTATGTCTTTTAACAACAATAGTCAAGTCTTCCAATGGACTTTTTAGTGAAACCCAATAGATAGCTTTATTTTCTCTTTGTTTACTCAAATATTGAATGCTTATGTCTTATAAATTTAGTAGGAACGTATTCTAATGACTTGCTTATGACACCCCATAGAATATATTGTTTAGTACCTTGGACACTGTAGCTTATTCACTTAAATCTCTGATAAATTGTGTGTCTTATATACACGGTCTGGTTAGCACAGTTAGTAAGGTGTTGGGTTTGCACTATCAAATTAAGACTGTCATTGGTTCGAATCCCATGTTATCATGTTTTTATTTTACTAGTGTGGTTTGTGGTTCTATAATATGAATGCCTATGTCTTTTAACAACAATAGTCAAGTCTTCCAATGGACTTTTTAGTGAAACCCAATAGATAGCTTTATTTTCTCTTTGTTTACTCAAATATTGAATGCTTATGTCTTATAAATTTAGTAGGAACGTATTCTAATGACTTGCTTATGACACCCCATAGAATATAATGTTTAGTACCTTGGACACTGTAGCTTATTCACTTAAATCTCTGATAAATTGTGTGTCTGGTATGCACAGTCTGGATAGCACAGTTAGTAAGGTGTTGGGATTGCACTATTAAATTAAGGCTGTCATTGGTTCAAATCCCATGTTATCATGTTTTTATTTTACTAGTGTGGTTTGTGGCTCTATAATATGAATGCCTATGTCTTTTAACAACAATAATCAAGTCTTCCAATGGACTTTTTAGTGAAACCCAATAGATAGCTTTATTTTCTCTTTGTTTACTCAAATATTGAATGCTTATGTCTTATAAATTTAGTAGGAACGTATTCTAATGACTTGCTTATGACACCCCATAGAATATATTATGTTTAGTACCTTGGACACTGTAGCTTATTCCCTTAAATTTCTGATAAATTGTGTGTCTGGTATGCACAGTCTGGTTAGCACAGTTTGTAAGGTGTTGGGTTTGCACTATCAAATTAAGACTGTCATTGGTTTGAATCCCATGTTATCATGTTTTTATTTTACTTGTGTGGTTTGTGGCTCTATAATATGAATGCCTATGTCTGTTAACAACAATAGTCAAGTCTTCCAATGGACTTTTTATTGAAACCCAATAGATAGCTTTATTTTATCTTCGTTTACTCAAATATTGAATGCTTATGTCTTATAAATTTAGTAGGAAAGTATTCTAATGACTTGCTTATGACACCCCATAGAATATATTATGTTTAGTACCTTGGACACTGTAGCTTATTCCCTTAAATTTCTGATAAATTGTGTATCTGGTATGCACAGTCTGGTTAGCACAGTTTGTAAGGTGTTGGGTTTGCACTATCAAATTAAGACTGTCATTGGTTTGAATCCCATGTTATCATGTTTTTATTTTACTTGTGTGGTTTGTGGCTCTATAATATGAATGCCTATGTCTGTTAACAACAATAGTCAAGTCTTCCAATGGACTTTTTATTGAAACCCAATAGATAGCTTTATTTTATCTTCGTTTACTCAAATATTGAATGCTTATGTCTTATAAATTTAGTAGGAAAGTATTCTAATGACTTGCTTATGACACCCCATAGAATATATTATGTTTAGTACCTTGGACACTGTAGCTTATTCAATTAAAGCTCTGATAAATTGTATGTCTGGTATGCACAGTCTGGTTAGCACAGTTAGTAAGGTGTTGGGATTGCACTATCAATTAAGACTGTCATTGGTTCGAATCCCATGTTATCTTGTTTTTATTTTACTAGTGTGGTTTGTGGTTCTATAATATGAATGCCTATGTCTTTTAACAACAATAGTCAAGTCTTCCAATGGACTTTTTAGTGAAACCCAATAGATAGCTTTATTTTCTCTTTGTTTACTCAAATATTGAATGCTTATGTCTTATAAATTTAGTAGGAACGTATTCTAATGACTTGCTTATGACACCCCATAGAATATAATGTTTAGTACCTTGGACACTGTAGCTTATTCACTTAAATCTCTGATAAATTGTGTGTCTGGTATACACGGTCTGGTTAGCACAGTTAGTAAGGTGTTGGGTTTGCACTATCAAATTAAGACTGTCATTGGTTCGAATCCCATGTTATCATGTTTTTATTTTACTAGTGTGGTTTGTGGTTCTATAATATGAATGCCTATGTCTTTTAACAACAATAGTCAAGTCTTCCAATGGACTTTTTAGTGAAACCCAATAGATAGCTTTATTTTCTCTTTGTTTACTCAAATATTGAATGCTTATGTCTTATAAATTTAGTAGGAACGTATTCTAATGACTTGCTTATGACACCCCATAGAATATAATGTTTAGTACCTTGGACACTGTAGCTTATTCACTTAAATCTCTGATAAATTGTGTGTCTGTTATGCACAGTCTGGATAGCACAGTTAGTAAGGTGTTGGGATTGCACTATCAAATTAAGGCTGTCATTGGTTCAAATCCCATGTTATCATGTTTTTATTTTACTAGTGTGGTTTGTGGTTCTATAATATGAATGCCTATGTCTTTTAACAACAATAGTCAAGTCTTCCAATGGACTTTTTAGTGAAACCCAATAGATAGCTTTATTTTCTCTTTGTTTACTCAAATATTGAATGCTTATGTCTTATAAATTTAGTAGGAACGTATTCTAATGACTTGCTTATGACACCCCATAGAATATATTGTTTAGTACCTTGGACACTGTAGCTTATTCACTTAAATCTCTGATAAATTGTGTGTCTGGTATACACGGTCTGGTTAGCACAGTTAGTAAGGTGTTGGGTTTGCACTATCAAATTAAGACTGTCATTGGTTCGAATCCCATGTTATCATGTTTTTATTTTACTAGTGTGGTTTGTGGTTCTATAATATGAATGCCTATGTCTTTTAACAACAATAGTCAAGTCTTCCAATGGACTTTTTAGTGAAACCCAATAGATAGCTTTATTTTCTCTTTGTTTACTCAAATATTGAATGCTTATGTCTTATAAATTTAGTAGGAACGTATTCTAATGACTTGCTTATGACACCCCATAGAATATATTGTTTAGTACCTTGGACACTGTAGCTTATTCACTTAAATCTCTGATAAATTGTGTGTCTGGTATACACGGTCTGGTTAGCACAGTTAGTAAGGTGTTGGGTTTGCACTATCAAATTAAGACTGTCATTGGTTCGAATCCCATGTTATCATGTTTTTATTTTACTAGTGTGGTTTGTGGTTCTATAATATGAATGCCTATGTCTTTTAACAACAATAGTCAAGTCTTCCAATGGACTTTTTAGTGAAACCCAATAGATAGCTTTATTTTCTCTTTGTTTACTCAAATATTGAATGCTTATGTCTTATAAATTTAGTAGGAACGTATTCTAATGACTTGCTTATGACACCCCATAGAATATATTGTTTAGTACCTTGGACACTGTAGCTTATTCACTTAAATCTCTGATAAATTGTGTGTCTTATATACACGGTCTGGTTAGCACAGTTAGTAAGGTGTTGGGTTTGCACTATCAAATTAAGACTGTCATTGGTTCGAATCCCATGTTATCATGTTTTTATTTTACTAGTGTGGTTTGTGGTTCTATAATATGAATGCCTATGTCTTTTAACAACAATAGTCAAGTCTTCCAATGGACTTTTTAGTGAAACCCAATAGATAGCTTTATTTTCTCTTTGTTTACTCAAATATTGAATGCTTATGTCTTATAAATTTAGTAGGAACGTATTCTAATGACTTGCTTATGACACCCCATAGAATATAATGTTTAGTACCTTGGACACTGTAGCTTATTCACTTAAATCTCTGATAAATTGTGTGTCTGGCATGCACAGTCTGGATAGCACAGTTAGTAAGGTGTTGGGATTGCACTATCAAATTAAGACTGTCATTGGTTCGAATCCCATGTTATCATGTTTTTATTTTACTAGTGTGGTTTGTGGTTCTATAATATGAATGCCTATGTCTTTTAACAACAATAGTCAAGTCTTCCAATGGACTTTTTAGTGAAACCCAATAGATAGCTTTATTTTCTCTTTGTTTACTCAAATATTGAATGCTTATGTCTTATAAATTTAGTAGGAACGTATTCTAATGACTTGCTTATGACACCCCATAGAATATAATGTTTAGTACCTTGGACACTGTAGCTTATTCACTTAAATCTCTGATAAATTGTGTGTCTGGTATGCACAGTCTGGATAGCACAGTTAGTAAGGTGTTGGGATTGCACTATCAAATTAAGGCTGTCATTGGTTCAAATCCCATGTTATCATGTTTTTATTTTACTAGTGTGGTTTGTGGCTCTATAATATGAATGCCTATGTCTTTTAACAACAATAATCAAGTCTTCCAATGGACTTTTTAGTGAAACCCAATAGATAGCTTTATTTTTTCTTTGTTTACTCAAATATTGAATGCTTATGTCTTATAAATTTAGTAGGAAAGTATTCTAATGACTTGCTTATGACACCCCATAGAATATATTATGTTTAGTACCTTGGACACTGTAGCTTATTCCCTTAAATTTCTGATAAATTGTGTATCTGGTATGCACAGTCTGGTTAGCACAGTTTGTAATGTGTTGGGTTTGCACTATCAAATTAAGACTGTCATTGGTTTGAATCCCATGTTATCATGTTTTTATTTTACTTGTGTGGTTTGTGGCTCTATAATATGAATGCCTATGTCTGTTAACAACAATAGTCAAGTCTTCCAATGGACTTTTTATTGAAACCCAATAGATAGCTTTATTTTATCTTCGTTTACTCAAATATTGAATGCTTATGTCTTATAAATTTAGTAGTAAAGTATTCTAATGACTTGCTTATGACACCCCATAGAATATATTATGTTTAGTACCTTGGACACTGTAGCTTATTCACTTAAATCTCTGATAAATTGTGTGTCTGGTATACACGGTCTGGTTAGCACAGTCAGTAAGGTGTTGGGTTTGCACTATCAAATTAAGACTGTCATTGGTTCGAAACCCATGTTATCATGTTTTTATTTTACTAGTGTGGTTTGTGGTTCTATAATATGAATGCCTATGTCTTTTAACAACAATAGTCAAGTCTTCCAATGGACTTTTTAGTGAAACCCAATAGATAGCTTTATTTTCTCTTTGTTTACTCAAATATTGAATGCTTATGTCTTATAAATTTAGTAGGAACGTATTCTAATGACTTGCTTATGACACCCCATAGAATATATTGTTTAGTACCTTGGACACTGTAGCTTATTCACTTAAATCTCTGATAAATTGTGTGTCTTATATACACGGTCTGGTTAGCACAGTTAGTAAGGTGTTGGGTTTGCACTATCAAATTAAGACTGTCATTGGTTCGAATCCCATGTTATCATGTTTTTATTTTACTAGTGTGGTTTGTGGTTCTATAATATGAATGCCTATGTCTTTTAACAACAATAGTCAAGTCTTCCAATGGACTTTTTAGTGAAACCCAATAGATAGCTTTATTTTCTCTTTGTTTACTCAAATATTGAATGCTTATGTCTTATAAATTTAGTAGGAACGTATTCTAATGACTTGCTTATGACACCCCATAGAATATAATGTTTAGTACCTTGGACACTGTAGCTTATTCACTTAAATCTCTGATAAATTGTGTGTCTGGTATGCACAGTCTGGATAGCACAGTTAGTAAGGTGTTGGGATTGCACTATCAAATTAAGGCTGTCATTGGTTCAAATCCCATGTTATCATGTTTTTATTTTACTAGTGTGGTTTGTGGCTCTATAATATGAATGCCTATGTCTTTTAACAACAATAATCAAGTCTTCCAATGGACTTTTTAGTGAAACCCAATAGATAGCTTTATTTTCTCTTTGTTTACTCAAATATTGAATGCTTATGTCTTATAAATTTAGTAGGAACGTATTCTAATGACTTGCTTATGACACCCCATAGAATATAATGTTTAGTACCTTGGACACTGTAGCTTATTCACTTAAATCTCTGATAAATTGTGTGTCTGGTATGCACAGTCTGGATAGCACAGTTAGTAAGGTGTTGGGATTGCACTATCAAATTAAGGCTGTCATTGGTTCAAATCCCATGTTATCATGTTTTTATTTTACTAGTGTGGTTTGTGGCTCTATAATATGAATGCCTATGTCTTTTAACAACAATAATCAAGTCTTCCAATGGACTTTTTAGTGAAACCCAATAGATAGCTTTATTTTTTCTTTGTTTACTCAAATATTGAATGCTTATGTCTTATAAATTTAGTAGGAAAGTATTCTAATGACTTGCTTATGACACCCCATAGAATATATTATGTTTAGTACCTTGGACACTGTAGCTTATTCCCTTAAATTTCTGATAAATTGTGTATCTGGTATGCACAGTCTGGTTAGCACAGTTTGTAAGGTGTTGGGTTTGCACTATCAAATTAAGACTGTCATTGGTTTGAATCCCATGTTATCATGTTTTTATTTTACTTGTGTGGTTTGTGGCTCTATAATATGAATGCCTATGTCTGTTAACAACAATAGTCAAGTCTTCCAATGGACTTTTTATTGAAACCCAATAGATAGCTTTATTTTATCTTCGTTTACTCAAATATTGAATGCTTATGTCTTATAAATTTAGTAGGAAAGTATTCTAATGACTTGCTTATGACACCCCATAGAATATATTATGTTTAGTACCTTGGACACTGTAGCTTATTCAATTAAAGCTCTGATAAATTGTATGTCTGGTATGCACAGTCTGGTTAGCACAGTTAGTAAGGTGTTGGGATTGCACTATCAATTAAGACTGTCATTGGTTCGAATCCCATGTTATCTTGTTTTTATTTTACTAGTGTGGTTTGTGGTTCTATAATATGAATGCCTATGTCTTTTAACAACAATAGTCAAGTCTTCCAATGGACTTTTTAGTGAAACCCAATAGATAGCTTTATTTTCTCTTTGTTTACTCAAATATTGAATGCTTATGTCTTATAAATTTAGTAGGAACGTATTCTAATGACTTGCTTATGACACCCCATAGAATATAATGTTTAGTACCTTGGACACTGTAGCTTATTCACTTAAATCTCTGATAAATTGTGTGTCTGGTATACACGGTCTGGTTAGCACAGTTAGTAAGGTGTTGGGTTTGCACTATCAAATTAAGACTGTCATTGGTTCGAATCCCATGTTATCATGTTTTTATTTTACTAGTGTGGTTTGTGGTTCTATAATATGAATGCCTATGTCTTTTAACAACAATAGTCAAGTCTTCCAATGGACTTTTTAGTGAAACCCAATAGATAGCTTTATTTTCTCTTTGTTTACTCAAATATTGAATGCTTATGTCTTATAAATTTAGTAGGAACGTATTCTAATGACTTGCTTATGACACCCCATAGAATATAATGTTTAGTACCTTGGACACTGTAGCTTATTCACTTAAATCTCTGATAAATTGTGTGTCTGTTATGCACAGTCTGGATAGCACAGTTAGTAAGGTGTTGGGATTGCACTATCAAATTAAGGCTGTCATTGGTTCAAATCCCATGTTATCATGTTTTTATTTTACTAGTGTGGTTTGTGGTTCTATAATATGAATGCCTATGTCTTTTAACAACAATAGTCAAGTCTTCCAATGGACTTTTTAGTGAAACCCAATAGATAGCTTTATTTTCTCTTTGTTTACTCAAATATTGAATGCTTATGTCTTATAAATTTAGTAGGAACGTATTCTAATGACTTGCTTATGACACCCCATAGAATATAATCTTTAGTACCTTGGACACTGTAGCTTATTCACTTAAATCTCTGATAAATTGGGTGTCTGGTATGCACAGTCTGGATAGCACAGTTAGTAAGGTGTTGGGATTGCACTATCAAATTAAGGCTGTCATTGGTTCAAATCCCATGTTATCATGTTTTTATTTTACTAGTGTTGTTTGTGGCTCTATAATATGAATGCCTATGTCTTTTAACAACAATAGTCAAGTCTTCCAATGGACTTTTTAGTGAAACCCAATAGATAGCTTTATTTTCTCTTTGTTTACTCAAATATTGAATGCTTATGTCTTATAAATTTAGTAGGAACGTATTCTAATGACTTGCTTATGACACCCCATAGAATATAATGTTTAGTACCTTGGACACTGTAGCTTATTCACTTAAATCTCTGATAAATTGTGTGTCTGGTATGCACAGTCTGGATAGCACAGTTAGTAAGGTGTTGGGTTTGCACTATCAAATTAAGACTGTCATTGGTTTGAATCCCATGTTACCATGTTTTTATTTTACTAGTGTGGTTTGTGGCTCTATAATATGAATGCCTATGTCTGTTAACAATAATAGTCAAGTCTTCCAATGGACTTTTTATTGAAACCCAATAGATAGCTTTATTTTATCTTCGTTTACTCAAATATTGAATGCTTATGTCTTATAAATTTAGTAGTAAAGTATTCTAATGACTTGCTTATGACACCCCATAGAATATATTATGTTTAGTACCTTGGACACTGTAGCTTATTCACTTAAATCTCTGATAAATTGTATGTCTCGTATGAACAGTCTGGTTAGCACAGTTGGTAAGGTGTTGGTATTGCATTATCAAATTGAGACTGTCATTGGTTCAAATCCCATGTTACCATGTTTTTATTTTACTAGTGTTGTTTGTGGCTCTATAATATGAATGCCTATGTCTTTTAACAACAATAGTCAAGTCTTCCAATGGACTTTTTAGTGAAACCCAATAGATAGCTTTATTTTCTCTTTGTTTACTCAAATATTGAATGCTTATGTCTTATAAATTTAGTAGGAAAGTACTCTAATGACTTGCTTATGACACCCCATAGAATATATTATGTTTAGTACCTTGGACACTGTAGCTTATTCACTTAAATCTCTGATAAATTGTTAGTTTGGTATGCACAGTCTGGTTAGCACAGTTAGTAAGGTGTTGGGGTTGCACTATCAAATTAAGGCTGTCATTGGTTCAAATCCCATGTTATCATGTTTTTATTTTACTAGTGTGGTTTGTGGCTCTATAATATGAATGCCTATGTCTTTTAACAACAATAATCAAGTCTTCCAATGGACTTTTTAGTGAAACCCAATAGATAGCTTTATTTTTTCTTTGTTTACTCAAATATTGAATGCTTATGTCTTAGAAATTTAGTAGGAAAGTATTCTAATGACTTGCTTATGACACCCCATAGAATATAATGTTTAGTACCTTGGACACTGTAGCTTATTCACTTAAATCTCTGATAAATTGTGTGTCTGGTATGCACAGTCTGGATAGCACAGTTTGTAAGGTGTTGGGTTTGCACTATCAAATTAAGACTGTCATTGGTTTGAATCCCATGTTATCATGTTTTTATTTTACTAGTGTGGTTTGTGGCTCTATAATATGAATGCCTATGTCTGTTAACAATAATAGTCAAGTCTTCCAATGGACTTTTTATTGAAACCCAATAGATAGCTTTATTTTATCTTCGTTTACTCAAATATTGAATGCTTATGTCTTATAAATTTAGTAGTAAAGTATTCTAATGACTTGCTTATGACACCCCATAGAATATATTATGTTTAGTACCTTGGACACTGTAGCTTATTCACTTAAATCTCTGATAAATTGTATGTCTAGTATGAACAGTCTGGTTAGCACAGTTGGTAAGGTGTTGGTATTGCATTATCAAATTGAGACTGTCATTGGTTCAAATCCCATGTTACCATGTTTTTATTTTACTAGTGTTGTTTGTGGCTCTATAATATGAATGCCTATGTCTTTTAACAACAATAGTCAAGTCTTCCAATGGACTTTTTAGTGAAACCCAATAGATAGCTTTATTTTCTCTTTGTTTACTCAAATATTGAATGCTTATGTCTTATAAATTTAGTAGGAAAGTACTCTAATGACTTGCTTATGACACCCCATAGAATATATTATGTTTAGTACCTTGGACACTGTAGCTTATTCACTTAAATCTCTGATAAATTGTTAGTTTGGTATGCACAGTCTGGTTAGCACAGTTAGTAAGGTGTTGGGGTTGCACTATCAAATTAAGGCTGTCATTGGTTCAAATCCCATGTTATCATGTTTTTATTTTACTAGTGTGGTTTGTGGCTCTATAATATGAATGCCTATGTCTTTTAACAACAATAATCAAGTCTTCCAATGGACTTTTTAGTGAAACCCAATAGATAGCTTTATTTTTTCTTTGTTTCCTCAAATATTGAATGCTTATGTCTTAGAAATTTAGTAGGAAAGTATTCTAATGACTTGCTTATGACACCCCATAGAATATATTATGTTTAGTACCTTGGACACTGTAGCTTATTCACTTAAATTTCTGATAAATTGTGTATCTGGTATGCACAGTCTGGTTAGCACCGTTTGTAAGGTGTTGGGTTTGCACTATCAAATTAAGACTGTCATTGGTTCGAATCCCATGTTATCATGTTTTTATTTTACTAGTGTGGTTTGTGGCTCTATAATATGAATGCCTATGTCTTTTAACAACAATGGTCAAGTCTTCCAATGGACTTTTTAGTGAAACCCAATAGATAGCTTTACTTTCTCTTTGTTTACTCAAATATTGAATGCTTATGTCTTATAAATTTAGTAGGAAAGTATTCCAATGGCTTGCTTATGACACCCCATAGAATATATTATGTTTAGTACTTTGGACACTGTAGCTTATTCACTTAAATATCTGATAAATTGCTAGTTTGGTATGCACAGTCTGGTTAGCACAGTTAGTAAGGTGTTGGGTTTGCACTATCAAATTAAGACTGTCATTGGTTCGAATCCCATGTTATCATGTTTTTATTTTACTAGTGTGGTTTGTGGCTCTATAATATGAATGCCTATGTCTTTTAACAACAATAGTCAAGTCTTCCAATGGACTTTTTAGTGAAACCCAATAGATAGCTTTATTTTCTCTTTGTTTACTCAAATATTGAATGCTTATGTCTTATAAATTTAGTAGGAAAGTATTCTAATGACTTGCTTAAGACACCCCATAGAATATATTATGTTTAGTACCTTGGACACTGTAGCTTATTCACTTAAATCTCTGATAAATTGTATGTCTGGTATGCACAGTCTGGTTAGCACAGTTAGTAAAGTGTTGGGATTGCACTATCAAATTAAGACTGTCATTGGTTCGAATCCCATGTTATCATGTTTTTATTTTACTAGTGTGGTTTGTGGCTCTATAATATGAATGCCTATGTCTGTTAACAACAATAGTCAAGTCTTCCAGTGGACTTTTTAGTGAAACCCAATAGATAGATTTATTTTCTCTTTGTTTACTCAAATATTGAATGCTTATGTCTTATAAATTTAGTAGGAAAGTATTCTAATGACTTGCTTATGACACCCCATAGAATATATTATGTTTAGTACCTTGGACACTGTAGCTTATTCACTTAAATCTCTGATAAATTGTGGGTCTGGTATGCACGGTCTGGTTAGCACAGTTAGTAAGGTGTTGGGTTTGCACTATCAAATTAAGACTGTCATTGGTTCAAATCCCATGTTATCATGTTTTTATTTTACTAGTGTGGTTTGTGGTTCTATAATATGAATGCCTATGTCTTTTAACAACAATAGTCAAGTCTTCCAATGGACTTTTTAGTGAAACCCAATAGATAGCTTTATTTTCTCTTTGTTTACTCAAATATTGAATGCTTATGTCTTATAAATTTAGTAGGAACGTATTCTAAAGACTTGCTTATGACACCCCATAGAATATATTGTTTAGTACCTTGGAAACTGTAGCTTATTCACTTAAATCTCTGATAAATTGTGTGTCTGGTATACACGGTCTGGTTAGCACAGTTAGTAAGGTGTTGGGTTTGCACTATCAAATTAAGACTGTCATTGGTTCGAATCCCATGTTATCATGTTTTTATTTTACTAGTGTGGTTTGTGGTTCTATAATATGAATGCCTATGTCTTTTAACAACAATAGTCAAGTCTTCCAATGGACTTTTTAGTGAAACCCAATAGATAGCTTTATTTTCTCTTTGTTTACTCAAATATTGAATGCTTATGTCTTATAAATTTAGTAGGAACGTATTCTAATGACTTGCTTATGACACCCCATAGAATATAATGTTTAGTACCTTGGACACTGTAGCTTATTCACTTAAATCTCTGATAAATTGTGTGTCTGGTATGCACAGTCTGGATAGCACAGTTAGTAAGGTGTTGGGATTGCACTATCAAATTAAGGCTGTCATTGGTTCAAATCCCATGTTATCATGTTTTTATTTTACTAGTGTTGTTTGTGGCTCTATAATATGAATGCCTATGTCTTTTAACAACAATAGTCAAGTCTTCCAATGGACTTTTTAGTGAAACCCAATAGATAGCTTTATTTTCTCTTTGTTTACTCAAATATTGAATGCTTATGTCTTATAAATTTAGTAGTAAAGTATTCTAATGACTTGCTTATGACACCCCATAGAATATATTATGTTTAGTACCTTGGACACTGTAGCTTATTCACTTAAATCTCTGATAAATTGTATGTCTCGTATGAACAGTCTGGTTAGCACAGTTGGTAAGGTGTTGGTATTGCATTATCAAATTGAGACTGTCATTGGTTCAAATCCCATGTTACCATGTTTTTATTTTACTAGTGTTGTTTGTGGCTCTATAATATGAATGCCTATGTCTTTTAACAACAATAGTCAAGTCTTCCAATGGACTTTTTAGTGAAACCCAATAGATAGCTTTATTTTCTCTTTGTTTACTCAAATATTGAATGCGTATGTCTTATAAATTTAGTAGGAAAGTACTCTAATGACTTGCTTATGACACCCCATAGAATATATTATGTTTAGTACCTTGGACACTGTAGCTTATTCACTTAAATCTCTGATAAATTGTTAGTTTGGTATGCACTGTCTGGTTAGCACAGTTAGTAAGGTGTTGGGGTTGCACTATCAAATTAAGGCTGTCATTGGTTCAAATCCCATGTTATCATGTTTTTATTTTACTAGTGTGGTTTGTGGCTCTATAATATGAATGCCTATGTCTTTTAACAACAATAATCAAGTCTTCCAATGGACTTTTTAGTGAAACCCAATAGATAGCTTTATTTTTTCTTTGTTTACTCAAATATTGAATGCTTATGTCTTAGAAATTTAGTAGGAAAGTATTCTAATGACTTGCTTATGACACCCCATAGAATATATTATGTGTAGTACCTTGGACACTGTAGCTTATTCCCTTAAATTTCTGATAAATTGTGTATCTGGTATGCACAGTCTGGTTAGCACCGTTTGTAAGGTGTTGGGTTTGCACTATCAAATTAAGACTGTCATTGGTTCTAATCCCATGTTATCATGTTTTTATTTTACTAGTGTGGTTTGTGGCTCTATAATATGATTGCCTATGTCTTTTAACAACAATGGTCAAGTCTTCCAATGGACTTTTTAGTGAAACCCAATAGATAGCTTTACTTTCTCTTTGTTTACTCAAATATTGAATGCTTATGTCTTATAAATTTAGTAGGAAAGTATTCTAATGACTTGCTTATGACACCCCATAGAATATATTATGTTTAGTACTTTGGACACTGTAGCTTATTCACTTAAATCTATGATAAATTGTTAGTTTGGTATGCACAGTCTGGTTAGCACAGTTTGTAAGGTGTTGGGTTTGCACTATCAAATTAAGACTGTCATTGGTTCGAATCCCATGTTATCATGTTTTTATTTTACTAGTGTGGTTTGTGGCTCTATAATATGAATGACTATGTCTGTTAACAACAATAGTCAAGTCTTCCAATGGACTTTTTATTGAAACCCAATAGATAGCTTTATTTTATCTTCGTTTACTCAAATATTGAATGCTTATGTCTTATAAATTTAGTAGTAAAGTATTCTAATGACTTGCTTATGACACCCCATAGAATATATTATGTTTAGTACCTTGGACACTGTAGCTTATTCACTTAAATCTCTGATAAATTGTATGTCTGGTATGAACAGTCTGGTTAGCACAGTTGGTAAGGTGTTAGGATTGCATTATCAAATTGAGACTGTCATTGGTTCAAATCCCATGTTATCATGTTTTTATTTTACTAGTGTGGTTTGTGGTTCTATAATATGAATGCCTATGTCTTTTAACAACAATAGTCAAGTCTTCCAATGGACTTTTTAGTGAAACCCAATAGATAGCTTTATTTTCTCTTTGTTTACTCAAATATTGAATGCTTATGTCTTATAAATTTAGTAGGAACGTATTCTAATGACTTGCTTATGACACCCCATAGAATATAATGTTTAGTACCTTGGACACTGTAGCTTATTCACTTAAATCTCTGATAAATTGTGTGTCTGTTATGCACAGTCTGGATAGCACAGTTAGTAAGGTGTTGGGATTGCACTATCAAATTAAGGCTGTCATTGGTTCAAATCCCATGTTATCATGTTTTTATTTTACTAGTGTGGTTTGTGGTTCTATAATATGAATGCCTATGTCTTTTAACAACAATAGTCAAGTCTTCCAATGGACTTTTTAGTGAAACCCAATAGATAGCTTTATTTTCTCTTTGTTTACTCAAATATTGAATGCTTATGTCTTATAAATTTAGTAGGAACGTATTCTAATGACTTGCTTATGACACCCCATAGAATATAATGTTTAGTACCTTGGACACTGTAGCTTATTCACTTAAATCTCTGATAAATTGTGTGTCTGGTATGCACAGTCTGGATAGCACAGTTAGTAAGGTGTTGGGATTGCACTATCAAATTAAGGCTGTCATTGGTTCAAATCCCATGTTATCATGTTTTTATTTTACTAGTGTTGTTTGTGGCTCTATAATATGAATGCCTATGTCTTTTAACAACAATAGTCATGTCTTCCAATGGACTTTTTAGTGAAACCCAATAGATAGCTTTATTTTCTCTTTGTTTACTCAAATATTGAATGCTTATGTCTTATAAATTTAGTAGGAACGTATTCTAATGACTTGCTTATGACACCCCATAGAATATAATGTTTAGTACCTTGGACACTGTAGCTTATTCACTTAAATCTCTGATAAATTGTGTGTCTGGTATGCACAGTCTGGATAGCACAGTTTGTAAGGTGTTGGGTTTGCACTATCAAATTAAGACTGTCATTGGTTTGAATCCCATGTTACCATGTTTTTATTTTACTAGTGTGGTTTGTGGCTCTATAATATGAATGCCTATGTCTGTTAACAATAATAGTCAAGTCTTCCAATGGACTTTTTATTGAAACCCAATAGATAGCTTTATTTTATCTTCGTTTACTCAAATATTGAATGCTTATGTCTTATAAATTTAGTAGTAAAGTATTCTAATGACTTGCTTATGACACCCCATAGAATATATTATGTTTAGTACCTTGGACACTGTAGCTTATTCACTTAAATCTCTGATAAATTGTATGTCTCGTATGAACAGTCTGGTTAGCACAGTTGGTAAGGTGTTGGTATTGCATTATCAAATTGAGATTGTCATTGGTTCAAATCCCATGTTACCATGTTTTTATTTTACTAGTGTTGTTTGTGGCTCTATAATATGAATGCCTATGTCTTTTAACAACAATAGTCAAGTCTTCCAATGGACTTTTTAGTGAAACCCAATAGATAGCTTTATTTTCTCTTTGTTTACTCAAATATTGAATGCTTATGTCTTATAAATTTAGTAGGAAAGTACTCTAATGACTTGCTTATGACACCCCATAGAATATATTATGTTTAGTACCTTGGACACTGTAGCTTATTCACTTAAATCTCTGATAAATTGTTAGTTTGGTATGCACAGTCTGGTTAGCACAGTTAGTAAGGTGTTGGGGTTGCACTATCAAATTAAGGCTGTCATTGGTTCAAATCCCATGTTATCATGTTTTTATTTTACTAGTGTGGTTTGTGGCTCTATAATATGAATGCCTATGTCTTTTAACAACAATAATCAAGTCTTCCAATGGACTTTTTAGTGAAACCCAATAGATAGCTTTATTTTTTCTTTGTTTACTCAAATATTGAATGCTTATGTCTTAGAAATTTAGTAGGAAAGTATTCTAATGACTTGCTTATGACACCCCATAGAATATAATGTTTAGTACCTTGGACACTGTAGCTTATTCACTTAAATCTCTGATAAATTGTGTGTCTGGTATGCACAGTCTGGATAGCACAGTTTGTAAGGTGTTGGGTTTGCACTATCAAATTAAGACTGTCATTGGTTTGAATCCCATGTTATCATGTTTTTATTTTACTAGTGTGGTTTGTGGCTCTATAATATGAATGCCTATGTCTGTTAACAATAATAGTCAAGTCTTCCAATGGACTTTTTATTGAAACCCAATAGATAGCTTTATTTTATCTTCGTTTACTCAAATATTGAATGCTTATGTCTTATAAATTTAGTAGTAAAGTATTCTAATGACTTGCTTATGACACCCCATAGAATATATTATGTTTAGTACCTTGGACACTGTAGCTTATTCACTTAAATCTCTGATAAATTGTTAGTTTGGTATGCACAGTCTGGTTAGCACAGTTAGTAAGGTGTTGGGGTTGCACTATCAAATTAAGGCTGTCATTGGTTCAAATCCCATGTTATCATGTTTTTATTTTACTAGTGTGGTTTGTGGCTCTATAATATGAATGCCTATGTCTTTTAACAACAATAATCAAGTCTTCCAATGGACTTTTTAGTGAAACCCAATAGATAGCTTTATTTTTTCTTTGTTTCCTCAAATATTGAATGCTTATGTCTTAGAAATTTAGTAGGAAAGTATTCTAATGACTTGCTTATGACACCCCATAGAATATATTATGTTTAGTACCTTGGACACTGTAGCTTATTCACTTAAATTTCTGATAAATTGTGTATCTGGTATGCACAGTCTGGTTAGCACCGTTTGTAAGGTGTTGGG
This sequence comes from Pseudophryne corroboree, assembly GCF_028390025.1. Lineage (NCBI taxonomy): Eukaryota > Metazoa > Chordata > Amphibia > Anura > Myobatrachidae > Pseudophryne > Pseudophryne corroboree. The sequence goes on from NC_086445.1 coordinate 648,198,343, forward strand.
TTTGCACTATCAAATTAAGACTGTCATTGGTTCGAATCCCATGTTATCATGTTTTTATTTTACTAGTGTGGTTTGTGGCTCTATAATATGAATGCCTATGTCTTTTAACAACAATGGTCAAGTCTTCCAATGGACTTTTTAGTGAAACCCAATAGATAGCTTTACTTTCTCTTTGTTTACTCAAATATTGAATGCTTATGTCTTATAAATTTAGTAGGAAAGTATTCCAATGGCTTGCTTATGACACCCCATAGAATATATTATGTTTAGTACTTTGGACACTGTAGCTTATTCACTTAAATCTCTGATAAATTGTTAGTTTAGTATGCACAGTCTGGTTAGCACAGTTAGTAAGGTGTTGGGTTTGCACTATCAAATTAAGACTGTCATTGGTTCGAATCCCATGTTATCATGTTTTTATTTTACTAGTGTGGTTTGTGGCTCTATAATATGAATGCCTATGTCTTTTAACAACAATAGTCAAGTCTTCCAATGGACTTTTTAGTGAAACCCAATAGATAGCTTTATTTTCTCTTTGTTTACTCAAATATTGAATGCTTATGTCTTATAAATTTAGTAGGAAAGTATTCTAATGACTTGCTTAAGACACCCCATAGAATATATTATGTTTAGTACCTTGGACACTGTAGCTTATTCACTTAAATCTCTGATAAATTGTATGTCTGGTATGCACAGTCTGGTTAGCACAGTTAGTAAAGTGTTGGGATTGCACTATCAAATTAAGACTGTCATTGGTTCGAATCCCATGTTATCATGTTTTTATTTTACTAGTGTGGTTTGTGGCTCTATAATATGAATGCCTATGTCTGTTAACAACAATAGTCAAGTCTTCCAGTGGACTTTTTAGTGAAACCCAATAGATAGCTTTATTTTCTCTTTGTTTACTCAAATATTGAATGCTTATGTCTTATAAATTTAGTAGGAAAGTATTCTAATGACTTGCTTATGACACCCCATAGAATATATTATGTTTAGTACCTTGGACACTGTAGCTTATTCACTTAAATCTCTGATAAATTGTGGGTCTGGTATGCACGGTCTGGTTAGCACAGTTAGTAAGGTGTTGGGTTTGCACTATCAAATTAAGACTGTCATTGGTTCGAATCCCATGTTATCATGTTTTTATTTTACTAGTGTGGTTTGTGGTTCTATAATATGAATGCCTATGTCTTTTAACAACAATAGTCAAGTCTTCCAATGGACTTTTTAGTGAAACCCAATAGATAGCTTTATTTTCTCTTTGTTTACTCAAATATTGAATGCTTATGTCTTATAAATTTAGTAGGAACGTATTCTAAAGACTTGCTTATGACACCCCATAGAATATATTGTTTAGTACCTTGGACACTGTAGCTTATTCACTTAAATCTCTGATAAATTGGGTGTCTGGTATACACGGTCTGGTTAGCACAGTTAGTAAGGTGTTGGGTTTGCACTATCAAATTAAGACTGTCATTGGTTCGAATCCCATGTTATCATGTTTTTATTTTACTAGTGTGGTTTGTGGTTCTATAATATGAATGCCTATGTCTTTTAACAACAATAGTCAAGTCTTCCAATGGACTTTTTAGTGAAACCCAATAGATAGCTTTATTTTCTCTTTGTTTACTCAAATATTGAATGCTTATGTCTTATAAATTTAGTAGGAACGTATTCTAATGACTTGCTTATGACACCCCATAGAATATAATGTTTAGTACCTTGGACACTGTAGCTTATTCACTTAAATCTCTGATAAATTGTGTGTCTGTTATGCACAGTCTGGATAGCACAGTTAGTAAGGTGTTGGGATTGCACTATCAAATTAAGGCTGTCATTGGTTCAAATCCCATGTTATCATGTTTTTATTTTACTAGTGTGGTTTGTGGTTCTATAATATGAATGCCTATGTCTTTTATCAACAATAGTCAAGTCTTCCAATGGACTTTTTAGTGAAACCCAATAGATAGCTTTATTTTCTCTTTGTTTACTCAAATATTGAATGCTTATGTCTTATAAATTTAGTAGGAACGTATTCTAATGACTTGCTTATGACACCCCATAGAATATAATGTTTAGTACCTTGGACACTGTAGCTTATTCACTTAAATCTCTGATAAATTGTGTGTCTGGTATGCACAGTCTGGATAGCACAGTTAGTAAGGTGTTGGGATTGCACTATCAAATTAAGGCTGTCATTGGTTCAAATCCCATGTTATCATGTTTTTATTTTACTAGTGTTGTTTGTGGCTCTATAATATGAATGCCTATGTCTTTTAACAACAATAGTCAAGTCTTCCAATGGACTTTTTAGTGAAACCCAATAGATAGCTTTATTTTCTCTTTGTTTACTCAAATATTGAATGCTTATGTCTTATAAATTTAGTAGTAAAGTATTCTAATGACTTGCTTATGACACCCCATAGAATATATTATGTTTAGTACCTTGGACACTGTAGCTTATTCACTTAAATCTCTGATAAATTGTATGTCTCGTATGAACAGTCTGGTTAGCACAGTTGGTAAGGTGTTGGTATTGCATTATCAAATTGAGACTGTCATTGGTTCAAATCCCATGTTACCATGTTTTTATTTTACTAGTGTTGTTTGTGGCTCTATAATATGAATGCCTATGTCTTTTAACAACAATAGTCAAGTCTTCCAATGGACTTTTTAGTGAAACCCAATAGATAGCTTTATTTTCTCTTTGTTTACTCAAATATTGAATGCTTATGTCTTATAAATTTAATAGGAAAGTACTCTAATGACTTGCTTATGACACCCCATAGAATATATTATGTTTAGTACCTTGGACACTGTAGCTTATTCACTTAAATCTCTGATAAATTGTTAGTTTGGTATGCACTGTCTGGTTAGCACAGTTAGTAAGGTGTTGGGGTTGCACTATCAAATTAAGGCTGTCATTGGTTCAAATCCCATGTTATCATGTTTTTATTTTACTAGTGTGGTTTGTGGCTCTATAATATGAATGCCTATGTCTTTTAACAACAATAATCAAGTCTTCCAATGGACTTTTTAGTGAAACCCAATAGATAGCTTTATTTTTTCTTTGTTTACTCAAATATTGAATGCTTATGTCTTAGAAATTTAGTAGGAAAGTATTCTAATGACTTGCTTATGACACCCCATAGAATATATTATGTGTAGTACCTTGGACACTGTAGCTTATTCCCTTAAATTTCTGATAAATTGTGTATCTGGTATGCACAGTCTGGTTAGCACCGTTTGTAAGGTGTTGGGTTTGCACTATCAAATTAAGACTGTCATTGGTTCTAATCCCATGTTATCATGTTTTTATTTTACTAGTGTGGTTTGTGGCTCTATAATATGATTGCCTATGTCTTTTAACAACAATGGTCAAGTCTTCCAATGGACTTTTTAGTGAAACCCAATAGATAGCTTTACTTTCTCTTTGTTTACTCAAATATTGAATGCTTATGTCTTATAAATTTAGTAGGAAAGTATTCTAATGACTTGCTTATGACACCCCATAGAATATATTATGTTTAGTACTTTGGACACTGTAGCTTATTCACTTAAATCTATGATAAATTGTTAGTTTGGTATGCACAGTCTGGTTAGCACAGTTTGTAAGGTGTTGGGTTTGCACTATCAAATTAAGACTGTCATTGGTTCGAATCCCATGTTATCATGTTTTTATTTTACTAGTGTGGTTTGTGGCTCTATAATATGAATGACTATGTCTGTTAACAACAATAGTCAAGTCTTCCAATGGACTTTTTATTGAAACCCAATAGATAGCTTTATTTTATCTTCGTTTACTCAAATATTGAATGCTTATGTCTTATAAATTTAGTAGTAAAGTATTCTAATGACTTGCTTATGACACCCCATAGAATATATTATGTTTAGTACCTTGGACACTGTAGCTTATTCACTTAAATCTCTGATAAATTGTATGTCTGGTATGAACAGTCTGGTTAGCACAGTTGGTAAGGTGTTAGGATTGCATTATCAAATTGAGACTGTCATTGGTTCAAATCCCATGTTATCATGTTTTTATTTTACTAGTGTTGTTTGTGGCTCTATAATATGAATGCCTATGTCTTTTAACAACAATAGTCAAGTCTTCCAATGGACTTTTTAGTGAAACCCAATAGATAGCTTTATTTTTTCTTTGTTTCCTCAAATATTGAATGCTTATGTCTTAGAAATTTAGTAGGAAAGTATTCTAATGACTTGCTTATGACACCCCATAGAATATATTATGTTTAGTACCTTGGACACTGTAGCTTATTCACTTAAATTTCTGATAAATTGTGTATCTGGTATGCACAGTCTGGTTAGCACCGTTTGTAAGGTGTTGGGTTTGCACTATCAAATTAAGACTGTCATTGGTTTGAATCCCATGTTATCATGTTTTTATTTTACTAGTGTGGTTTGTGGCTCTATAATATGAATGCCTATGTCTTTTAACAACAATGGTCAAGTCTTCCAATGGACTTTTTAGTGAAACCCAATAGATAGCTTTACTTTCTCTTTGTTTACTCAAATATCGAATGCTTATGTCTTATAAATTTAGTAGGAAAGTATTCCAATGGCTTGCTTATGACACCCCATAGAATATATTATGTTTAGTACTTTGGACACTGTAGCTTATTCACTTAAATCTCTGATAAATTGTTAGTTTGGTATGCACAGTCTGGTTAGCACAGTTAGTAAGGTGTTGGGTTTGCACTATCAAATTAAGACTGTCATTGGTTCGAATCCCATGTTACCATGTTTTTATTTTACTAGTGTGGTTTGTGGCTCTATAATATGAATGCCTATGTCTTTTAACAACAATAGTCAAGTCTTCCAATGGACTTTTTAGTGAAACCCAATAGATAGCTTTATTTTCTCTTTGTTTACTCAAATATTGAATGCTTATGTCTTATAAATTTAGTAGGAAAGTATTCTAATGACTTGCTTATGACACCCCATAGAATATATTATGTTTAGTACCTTGGACACTGTAGCTTATTCACTTAAATCTCTGATAAATTGTGGGTCTGGTATGCACGGTCTGGTTAGCACAGTTAGTAAGGTGTTGGGTTTGCACTATCAAATTAAGACTGTCATTGGTTCAAATCCCATGTTATCATGTTTTTATTTTACTAGTGTGGTTTGTGGTTCTATAATATGAATGCCTATGTCTTTTAACAACAATAGTCAAGTCTTCCAATGGACTTTTTAGTGAAACCCAATAGATAGCTTTATTTTCTCTTTGTTTACTCAAATATTGAATGCTTATGTCTTATAAATTTAGTAGGAAAGTACTCTAATGACTTGCTTATGACACCCCATAGAATATATTATGTTTAGTACCTTGGACACTGTAGCTTATTCACTTAAATCTCTGATAAATTGTTAGTTTGGTATGCACTGTCTGGTTAGCACATTTAGTAAGGTGTTGGGGTTGCACTATCAAATTAAGGCTGTCATTGGTTCAAATCCCATGTTATCATGTTTTTATTTTACTAGTGTGGTTTGTGGCTCTATAATATGAATGCCTATGTCTTTTAACAACAATAATCAAGTCTTCCAATGGACTTTTTAGTGAAACCCAATAGATAGCTTTATTTTTTCTTTGTTTACTCAAATATTGAATGCTTATGTCTTAGAAATTTAGTAGGAAAGTATTCTAATGACTTGCTTATGACACCCCATAGAATATATTATGTGTAGTACCTTGGACACTGTAGCTTATTCCCTTAAATTTCTGATAAATTGTGTATCTGGTATGCACAGTCTGGTTAGCACCGTTTGTAAGGTGTTGGGTTTGCACTATCAAATTAAGACTGTCATTGGTTCTAATCCCATGTTATCATGTTTTTATTTTACTAGTGTGGTTTGTGGCTCTATAATATGATTGCCTATGTCTTTTAACAACAATGGTCAAGTCTTCCAATGGACTTTTTAGTGAAACCCAATAGATAGCTTTACTTTCTCTTTGTTTACTCAAATATTGAATGCTTATGTCTTATAAATTTAGTAGGAAAGTATTCTAATGACTTGCTTATGACACCCCATAGAATATATTATGTTTAGTACTTTGGACACTGTAGCTTATTCACTTAAATCTATGATAAATTGTGGGTTTGGTATGCACAGTCTGGTTAGCACAGTTTGTAAGGTGTTGGGTTTGCACTATCAAATTAAGACTGTCATTGGTTCGAATCCCATGTTATCATGTTTTTATTTTACTAGTGTGGTTTGTGGCTCTATAATATGAATGACTATGTCTGTTAACAACAATAGTCAAGTCTTCCAATGGACTTTTTATTGAAACCCAATAGATAGCTTTATTTTATCTTCGTTTACTCAAATATTGAATGCTTATGTCTTATAAATTTAGTAGTAAAGTATTCTAATGACTTGCTTATGACACCCCATAGAATATATTATGTTTAGTACCTTGGACACTGTAGCTTATTCACTTAAATCTCTGATAAATTGTATGTCTGGTATGAACAGTCTGGTTAGCACAGTTGGTAAGGTGTTAGGATTGCATTATCAAATTGAGACTGTCATTGGTTCAAATCCCATGTTATCATGTTTTTATTTTACTAGTGTTGTTTGTGGCTCTATAATATGAATGCCTATGTCTTTTAACAACAATAGTCAAGTCTTCCAATGGACTTTTTAGTGAAACCCAATAGATAGCTTTATTTTTTCTTTGTTTCCTCAAATATTGAATGCTTATGTCTTAGAAATTTAGTAGGAAAGTATTCTAATGACTTGCTTATGACACCCCATAGAATATATTATGTTTAGTACCTTGGACACTGTAGCTTATTCCCTTAAATTTCTGATAAATTGTGTATCTGGTATGCACAGTCTGGTTAGCACCGTTTGTAAGGTGTTGGGTTTGCACTATCAAATTAAGACTGTCATTGGTTCGAATCCCATGTTATCATGTTTTTATTTTACTAGTGTGGTTTGTGGCTCTATAATATGAATGCCTATGTCTTTTAACAACAATGGTCAAGTCTTCCAATGGACTTTTTAGTGAAACCCAATAGATAGCTTTACTTTCTCTTTGTTTACTCAAATATTGAATGCTTATGTCTTATAAATTTAGTAGGAAAGTATTCCAATGGCTTGCTTATGACACCCCATAGAATATATTATGTTTAGTACTTTGGACACTGTAGCTTATTCACTTAAATCTCTGATAAATTGTTAGTTTGGTATGCACAGTCTGGTTAGCACAGTTAGTAAGGTGTTGGGTTTGCACTATCAAATTAAGACTGTCATTGGTTCGAATCCCATGTTATCATGTTTTTATTTTACTAGTGTGGTTTGTGGCTCTATAATATGAATGCCTATGTCTTTTAACAACAATGGTCAAGTCTTCCAATGGACTTTTTAGTGAAACCCAATAGATAGCTTTACTTTCTCTTTGTTTACTCAAATATTGAATGCTTATGTCTTATAAATTTAGTAGGAAAGTATTCCAATGGCTTGCTTATGACACCCCATAGAATATATTATGTTTAGTACTTTGGACACTGTAGCTTATTCACTTAAATCTCTGATAAATTGTTAGTTTGGTATGCACAGTCTGGTTAGCACAGTTAGTAAGGTGTTGGGTTTGCACTATCAAATTAAGACTGTCATTGGTTCGAATCCCATGTTATCATGTTTTTATTTTACTAGTGTGGTTTGTGGCTCTATAATATGAATGACTATGTCTGTTAACAACAATAGTCAAGTCTTCCAGTGGACTTTTTAGTGAAACCCAATAGATAGCTTTATTTTCTCTTTGTTTACTCAAATATTGAATGCTTATGTCTTATAAATTTAGTAGGAAAGTATTCTAATGACTTGCTTATGACACCCCATAGAATATATGTTTAGTACCTTGGACACTGTAGCTTATTCACTTAAATCTCTGATAAATTGTGGGTCTGGTATGCACGGTCTGGTTAGCACAGTTAGTAAGGTGTTGGGTTTGCACTATCAAATTAAGACTGTCATTGGTTCGAATCCCATGTTATCATGTTTTTATTTTACTAGTGTGGTTTGTGGTTCTATAATATGAATGCCTATGTCTTTTAACAACAATAGTCAAGTCTTCCAATGGACTTTTTAGTGAAACCCAATAGATAGCTTTATTTTCTCTTTGTTTACTCAAATATTGAATGCTTATGTCTTATAAATTTAGTAGGAACGTATTCTAATGACTTGCTTATGACACCCCATAGAATATAATGTTTAGTACCTTGGACACTGTAGCTTATTCACTTAAATCTCTGATAAATTGTGTGTCTGGTATGCACAGTCTGGATAGCACAGTTAGTAAGGTGTTGGGATTGCACTATCAAATTAAGGCTGTCATTGGTTCAAATCCCATGTTATCATGTTTTTATTTTACTAGTGTTGTTTGTGGCTCTATAATATGAATGCCTATGTCTTTTAACAACAATAGTCAAGTCTTCCAATGGACTTTTTAGTGAAACCCAATAGATAGCTTTATTTTCTCTTTGTTTACTCAAATATTGAATGCTTATGTCTTATAAATTTAGTAGGAACGTATTCTAATGACTTGCTTATGACACCCCATAGAATATAATGTTTAGTACCTTGGACACTGTAGCTTATTCACTTAAATCTCTGATAAATTGTATGTCTGGTATGAACAGTCTGGTTAGCACAGTTGGTAAGGTGTTGGTATTGCATTATCAAATTGAGACTGTCATTGGTTCAAATCCCATGTTACCATGTTTTTATTTTACTAGTGTTGTTTGTGGCTCTATAATATGAATGCCTATGTCTTTTAACAACAATAGTCAAGTCTTCCAATGGACTTTTTAGTGAAACCCAATAGATAGCTTTATTTTCTCTTTGTTTACTCAAATATTGAATGCTTATGTCTTATAAATTTAGTAGGAAAGTACTCTAATGACTTGCTTATGACACCCCATAGAATATATTATGTTTAGTACCTTGGACACTGTAGCTTATTCACTTAAATCTCTGATAAATTGTTAGTTTGGTATGCACAGTCTGGTTAGCACAGTTAGTAAGGTGTTGGGGTTGCACTATCAAATTAAGGCTGTCATTGGTTCAAATCCCATGTTATCATGTTTTTATTTTACTAGTGTGGTTTGTGGCTCTATAATATGAATGCCTATGTCTTTTAACAACAATAATCAAGTCTTCCAATGGACTTTTTAGTGAAACCCAATAGATAGCTTTATTTTTTCTTTGTTTACTCAAATATTGAATGCTTATGTCTTAGAAATTTAGTAGGAAAGTATTCTAATGACTTGCTTATGACACCCCATAGAATATATTATGTGTAGTACCTTGGACACTGTAGCTTATTCCCTTAAATTTCTGATAAATTGTGTATCTGGTATGCACAGTCTGGTTAGCACCGTTTGTAAGGTGTTGGGTTTGCACTATCAAATTAAGACTGTCATTGGTTCTAATCCCATGTTATCATGTTTTTATTTTACTAGTGTGGTTTGTGGCTCTATAATATGATTGCCTATGTCTTTTAACAACAATGGTCAAGTCTTCCAATGGACTTTTTAGTGAAACCCAATAGATAGCTTTACTTTCTCTTTGTTTACTCAAATATTGAATGCTTATGTCTTATAAATTTAGTAGGAAAGTATTCTAATGACTTGCTTATGACACCCCATAGAATATAATGTTTAGTACCTTGGACACTGTAGCTTATTCACTTAAATCTCTGATAAATTGTGTGTCTGGTATGCACAGTCTGGATAGCACAGTTAGTAAGGTGTTGGGATTGCACTATCAAATTAAGGCTGTCATTGGTTCAAATCCCATGTTATCATGTTTTTATTTTACTAGTGTTTTTTGTGGCTCTATAATATGAATGCCTATGTCTTTTAACAACAATAGTCAAGTCTTCCAATGGACTTTTTAGTGAAACCCAATAGATAGCTTTATTTTCTCTTTGTTTACTCAAATATTGAATGCTTATGTCTTATAAATTTAGTAGGAACGTATTCTAATGACTTGCTTATGACACCCCATAGAATATAATGTTTAGTACCTTGGACACTGTAGCTTATTCACTTAAATCTCTGATAAATTGTATGTCTGGTATGAACAGTCTGGTTAGCACAGTTGGTAAGGTGTTGGTATTGCATTATCAAATTGAGACTGTCATTGGTTCAAATCCCATGTTACCATGTTTTTATTTTACTAGTGTTGTTTGTGGCTCTATAATATGAATGCCTATGTCTTTTAACAACAATAGTCAAGTCTTCCAATGGACTTTTTAGTGAAACCCAATAGATAGCTTTATTTTCTCTTTGTTTACTCAAATATTGAATGCTTATGTCTTATAAATTTAGTAGGAAAGTACTCTAATGACTTGCTTATGACACCCCATAGAATATATTATGTTTAGTACCTTGGACACTGTAGCTTATTCACTTAAATCTCTGATAAATTGTTAGTTTGGTATGCACAGTCTGGTTAGCACAGTTAGTAAGGTGTTGGGGTTGCACTATCAAATTAAGGCTGTCATTGGTTCAAATCCCATGTTATCATGTTTTTATTTTACTAGTGTGGTTTGTGGCTCTATAATATGAATGCCTATGTCTTTTAACAACAATAATCAAGTCTTCCAATGGACTTTTTAGTGAAACCCAATAGATAGCTTTATTTTTTCTTTGTTTACTCAAATATTGAATGCTTATGTCTTAGAAATTTAGTAGGAAAGTATTCTAATGACTTGCTTATGACACCCCATAGAATATATTATGTGTAGTACCTTGGACACTGTAGCTTATTCCCTTAAATTTCTGATAAATTGTGTATCTGGTATGCACAGTCTGGTTAGCACCGTTTGTAAGGTGTTGGGTTTGCACTATCAAATTAAGACTGTCATTGGTTCTAATCCCATGTTATCATGTTTTTATTTTACTAGTGTGGTTTGTGGCTCTATAATATGATTGCCTATGTCTTTTAACAACAATGGTCAAGTCTTCCAATGGACTTTTTAGTGAAACCCAATAGATAGCTTTACTTTCTCTTTGTTTACTCAAATATTGAATGCTTATGTCTTATAAATTTAGTAGGAAAGTATTCTAATGACTTGCTTATGACACCCCATAGAATATATTATGTTTAGTACTTTGGACACTGTAGCTTATTCACTTAAATCTATGATAAATTGTTAGTTTGGTATGCACAGTCTGGTTAGCACAGTTTGTAAGGTGTTGGGTTTGCACTATCAAATTAAGACTGTCATTGGTTCGAATCCCATGTTATCATGTTTTTATTTTACTAGTGTGGTTTGTGGTTCTATAATATGAATGCCTATGTCTTTTAACAACAATAGTCAAGTCTTCCAATGGACTTTTTAGTGAAACCCAATAGATAGCTTTATTTTCTCTTTGTTTACTCAAATATTGAATGCTTATGTCTTATAAATTTAGTAGGAACGTATTCTAATGACTTGCTTATGACACCCCATAGAATATAATGTTTAGTACCTTGGACACTGTAGCTTATTCACTTAAATCTCTGATAAATTGTGTGTCTGGTATGCACAGTCTGGATAGCACAGTTAGTAAGGTGTTGGGATTGCACTATCAAATTAAGGCTGTCATTGGTTCAAATCCCATGTTATCATGTTTTTATTTTACTAGTGTGGTTTGTGGTTCTATAATATGAATGCCTATGTCTTTTACCAACAATAGTCAAGTCTTCCAATGGACTTTTTAGTGAAACCCAATAGATAGCTTTATTTTCTCTTTGTTTACTCAAATATTGAATGCTTATGTCTTATAAATTTAGTAGGAACGTATTCTAATGACTTGCTTATGACACCCCATAGAATATATTGTTTAGTACCTTGGACACTGTAGCTTATTCACTTAAATCTCTGATAAATTGTGTGTCTGGTATACACGGTCTGGTTAGCACAGTTAGTAAGGTGTTGGGTTTGCACTATCAAATTAAGACTGTCATTGGTTCGAATCCGATGTTATCATGTTTTTATTTTACTAGTGTGGTTTGTGGTTCTATAATATGAATGCCTATGTCTTTTAACAACAATAGTCAAGTCTTCCAATGGACTTTTTAGTGAAACCCAATAGATAGCTTTATTTTCTCTTTGTTTACTCAAATATTGAATGCTTATGTCTTATAAATTTAGTAGGAACGTATTCTAATGACTTGCTTATGACACCCCATAGAATATATTGTTTAGTACCTTGGACACTGTAGCTTATTCACTTAAATCTCTGATAAATTGTGTGTCTGGTATACACGGTCTGGTTAGCACAGTTAGTAAGGTGTTGGGTTTGCACTATCAAATTAAGACTGTCATTGGTTCGAATCCCATGTTATCATGTTTTTATTTTACTAGTGTGGTTTGTGGTTCTATAATATGAATGCCTATGTCTTTTAACAACAATAGTCAAGTCTTCCAATGGACTTTTTAGTGAAACCCAATAGATAGCTTTATTTTCTCTTTGTTTACTCAAATATTGAATGCTTATGTCTTATAAATTTAGTAGGAAAGTATTCTAATGACTTGCTTATGACACCCCATAGAATATATTATGTTTAGTACCTTGGACACTGTAGCTTATTCAATTAAAGCTCTGATAAATTGTATGTCTGGTATGCACAGTCTGGTTAGCACAGTTAGTAAGGTGTTGGGATTGCACTATCAATTAAGACTGTCATTGGTTCGAATCCCATGTTATCATGTTTTTATTTTACTAGTGTGGTTTGTGGTTCTATAATATGAATGCCTATGTCTTTTAACAACAATAGTCAAGTCTTCCAATGGACTTTTTAGTGAAACCCAATAGATAGCTTTACTTTCTCTTTGTTTACTCAAATATTGAATGCTTATGTCTTATAAATTTAGTAGGAAAGTATTCTAATGACTTGCTTATGACACCCCATAGAATATATTATGTTTAGTACTTTGGACACTGTAGCTTACTCACTTAAATCTATGATAAATTGTTAGTTTGGTATGCACAGTCTGGTTAGCACAGTTTGTAAGGTGTTGGGTTTGCACTATCAAATTAAGACTGTCATTGGTTCGAATCCCATGTTATCATGTTTTTATTTTACTAGTGTGGTTTGTGGTTCTATAATATGAATGCCTATGTCTTTTAACAACAATAGTCAAGTCTTCCAATGGACTTTTTAGTGAAACCCAATAGATAGCTTTATTTTCTCTTTGTTTACTCAAATATTGAATGCTTATGTCTTATAAATTTAGTAGGAACGTATTCTAATGACTTGCTTATGACACCCCATAGAATATAATGTTTAGTACCTTGGACACTGTAGCTTATTCACTTAAATCTCTGATAAATTGTGTGTGTGGTATGCACAGTCTGGATAGCACAGTTAGTAAGGTGTTGGGATTGCACTATCAAATTAAGGCTGTCATTGGTTCAAATCCCATGTTATCATGTTTTTATTTTACTAGTGTGGTTTGTGGCTCTATAATATGAATGCCTATGTCTTTTAACAACAATAATCAAGTCTTCCAATGGACTTTTTAGTGAAACCCAATAGATAGCTTTACTTTCTCTTTGTTTACTCAAATATTGAATGCTTATGTCTTATAAATTTAGTAGGAACGTATTCTAATGACTTGCTTATGACACCCCATAGAATATATTGTTTAGTACCTTGGACACTGTAGCTTATTCACTTAAATCTCTGATAAATTGTGTGTCTGGTATACACGGTCTGGTTAGCACAGTTAGTAAGGTGTTGGGTTTGCACTATCAAATTAAGACTGTCATTGGTTCGAATCCGATGTTATCATGTTTTTATTTTACTAGTGTGGTTTGTGGTTCTATAATATGAATGCCTATGTCTTTTAACAACAATAGTCAAGTCTTCCAATGGACTTTTTAGTGAAACCCAATAGATAGCTTTATTTTCTCTTTGTTTACTCAAATATTGAATGCTTATGTCTTATAAATTTAGTAGGAACGTATTCTAATGACTTGCTTATGACACCCCATAGAATATATTGTTTAGTACCTTGGACACTGTAGCTTATTCACTTAAATCTCTGATAAATTGTGTGTCTGGTATACACGGTCTGGTTAGCACAGTTAGTAAGGTGTTGGGTTTGCACTATCAAATTAAGACTGTCATTGGTTCGAATCCCATGTTATCATGTTTTTATTTTACTAGTGTGGTTTGTGGTTCTATAATATGAATGCCTATGTCTTTTAACAACAATAGTCAAGTCTTCCAATGGACTTTTTAGTGAAACCCAATAGATAGCTTTATTTTCTCTTTGTTTACTCAAATATTGAATGCTTATGTCTTATAAATTTAGTAGGAAAGTATTCTAATGACTTGCTTATGACACCCCATAGAATATATTATGTTTAGTACCTTGGACACTGTAGCTTATTCAATTAAAGCTCTGATAAATTGTATGTCTGGTATGCACAGTCTGGTTAGCACAGTTAGTAAGGTGTTGGGATTGCACTATCAATTAAGACTGTCATTGGTTCGAATCCCATGTTATCATGTTTTTATTTTACTAGTGTGGTTTGTGGTTCTATAATATGAATGCCTATGTCTTTTAACAACAATAGTCAAGTCTTCCAATGGACTTTTTAGTGAAACCCAATAGATAGCTTTATTTTCTCTTTGTTTACTCAAATATTGAATGCTTATGTCTTATAAATTTAGTAGGATTGTATTCTAATGACTTGCTTATGACACCCCATAGAATATATTGTTTAGTACCTTGGACACTGTAGCTTATTCACTTAAATCTCTGATAAATTGTGTGTCTGGTATACACGGTCTGGTTAGCACAGTTAGTAAGGTGTTGGGTTTGCACTATCAAATTAAGACTGTCATTGGTTCGAATCCCATGTTATCATGTTTTTATTTTACTAGTGTGGTTTGTGGTTCTATAATATGAATGCCTATGTCTTTTAACAACAATAGTCAAGTCTTCCAATGGACTTTTTAGTGAAACCCAATAGATAGCTTTATTTTCTCTTTGTTTACTCAAATATTGAATGCTTATGTCTTATAAATTTAGTAGGAACGTATTCTAATGACTTGCTTATGACACCCCATAGAATATATTGTTTAGTACCTTGGACACTGTAGCTTATTCACTTAAATCTCTGATAAATTGTGTGTCTGGTATACACGGTCTGGTTAGCACAGTTAGTAAGGTGTTGGGTTTGCACTATCAAATTAAGACTGTCATTGGTTCGAATCCCATGTTATCATGTTTTTATTTTACTAGTGTGGTTTGTGGTTCTATAATATGAATGCCTATGTCTTTTAACAACAATAGTCAAGTCTTCCAATGGACTTTTTAGTGAAACCCAATAGATAGCTTTATTTTCTCTTTGTTTACTCAAATATTGAATGCTTATGTCTTATAAATTTAGTAGGAACGTATTCTAATGACTTGCTTATGACACCCCATAGAATATAATGTTTAGTACCTTGGACACTGTAGCTTATTCACTTAAATCTCTGATAAATTGTGTGTCTGGTATGCACAGTCTGGATAGCACAGTTAGTAAGGTGTTGGGATTGCACTATCAAATTAAGGCTGTCATTGGTTCAAATCCCATGTTATCATGTTTTTATTTTACTAGTGTGGTTTGTGGCTCTATAATATGAATGCCTATGTCTTTTAACAACAATAATCAAGTCTTCCAATGGACTTTTTAGTGAAACCCAATAGATAGCTTTATTTTTTCTTTGTTTACTCAAATATTGAATGCTTATGTCTTATAAATTTAGTAGGAAAGTATTCTAATGACTTGCTTATGACACCCCATAGAATATATTGTTTAGTACCTTGGACACTGTAGCTTATTCACTTAAATCTCTGATAAATTGTGTGTCTGGTATACACGGTCTGGTTAGCACAGTTAGTAAGGTGTTGGGTTTGCACTATCAAATTAAGACTGTCATTGGTTCGAATCCCATGTTATCATGTTTTTATTTTACTAGTGTGGTTTGTGGTTCTATAATATGAATGCCTATGTCTTTTAACAACAATAGTCAAGTCTTCCAATGGACTTTTTAGTGAAACCCAATAGATAGCTTTATTTTCTCTTTGTTTACTCAAATATTGAATGCTTATGTCTTATAAATTTAGTAGGAAAGTATTCTAATGACTTGCTTATGACACCCCATAGAATATATTATGTTTAGTACCTTGGACACTGTAGCTTATTCAATTAAAGCTCTGATAAATTGTATGTCTGGTATGCACAGTCTGGTTAGCACAGTTAGTAAGGTGTTGGGATTGCACTATCAATTAAGACTGTCATTGGTTCGAATCCCATGTTATCATGTTTTTATTTTACTAGTGTGGTTTGTGGTTCTATAATATGAATGCCTATGTCTTTTAACAACAATAGTCAAGTCTTCCAATGGACTTTTTAGTGAAACCCAATAGATAGCTTTATTTTCTCTTTGTTTACTCAAATATTGAATGCTTATGTCTTATAAATTTAGTAGGATTGTATTCTAATGACTTGCTTATGACACCCCATAGAATATATTGTTTAGTACCTTGGACACTGTAGCTTATTCACTTAAATCTCTGATAAATTGTGTGTCTGGTATACACGGTCTGGTTAGCACAGTTAGTAAGGTGTTGGGTTTGCACTATCAAATTAAGACTGTCATTGGTTCGAATCCCATGTTATCATGTTTTTATTTTACTAGTGTGGTTTGTGGTTCTATAATATGAATGCCTATGTCTTTTAACAACAATAGTCAAGTCTTCCAATGGACTTTTTAGTGAAACCCAATAGATAGCTTTATTTTCTCTTTGTTTACTCAAATATTGAATGCTTATGTCTTATAAATTTAGTAGGAACGTATTCTAATGACTTGCTTATGACACCCCATAGAATATATTGTTTAGTACCTTGGACACTGTAGCTTATTCACTTAAATCTCTGATAAATTGTGTGTCTGGTATACACGGTCTGGTTAGCACAGTTAGTAAGGTGTTGGGTTTGCACTATCAAATTAAGACTGTCATTGGTTCGAATCCCATGTTATCATGTTTTTATTTTACTAGTGTGGTTTGTGGTTCTATAATATGAATGCCTATGTCTTTTAACAACAATAGTCAAGTCTTCCAATGGACTTTTTAGTGAAACCCAATAGATAGCTTTATTTTCTCTTTGTTTACTCAAATATTGAATGCTTATGTCTTATAAATTTAGTAGGAACGTATTCTAATGACTTGCTTATGACACCCCATAGAATATAATGTTTAGTACCTTGGACACTGTAGCTTATTCACTTAAATCTCTGATAAATTGTGTGTCTGGTATGCACAGTCTGGATAGCACAGTTAGTAAGGTGTTGGGATTGCACTATCAAATTAAGGCTGTCATTGGTTCAAATCCCATGTTATCATGTTTTTATTTTACTAGTGTGGTTTGTGGCTCTATAATATGAATGCCTATGTCTTTTAACAACAATAATCAAGTCTTCCAATGGACTTTTTAGTGAAACCCAATAGATAGCTTTATTTTTTCTTTGTTTACTCAAATATTGAATGCTTATGTCTTATAAATTTAGTAGGAAAGTATTCTAATGACTTGCTTATGACACCCCATAGAATATATTATGTTTAGTACCTTGGACACTGTAGCTTATTCACTTAAATCTCTGATAAATTGTATGTCTCGTATGAACAGTCTGGTTAGCACAGTTGGTAAGGTGTTGGTATTGCATTATCAAATTGAGACTGTCATTGGTTCAAATCCCATGTTACCATGTTTTTATTTTATTAGTGTTGTTTGTGGCTCTATAATATGAATGCCTATATCTTTTAACAACAATAGTCAAGTCTTCCAATGGACTTTTTAGTGAAACCCAATAGATAGCTTTATTTTCTCTTTGTTTACTCAAATATTGAATGCTTATGTCTTATAAATTTAGTAGGAAAGTATTCTAATGACTTGCTTATGACACCCCATAGAATATATTATGTTTAGTACCTTGGACACTGTAGCTTATTCAATTAAAGCTCTGATAAATTGTATGTCTGGTATGCACAGTCTGGTTAGCACAGTTAGTAAGGTGTTGGGATTGCACTATCAATTAAGACTGTCATTGGTTCGAATCCCATGTTATCATGTTTTTATTTTACTAGTGTGGTTTGTGGTTCTATAATATGAATGCCTATGTCTTTTAACAACAATAGTCAAGTCTTCCAATGGACTTTTTAGTGAAACCCAATAGATAGCTTTATTTTCTCTTTGTTTACTCAAATATTGAATGCTTATGTCTTATAAATTTAGTAGGAACGTATTCTAATGACTTGCTTATGACACCCCATAGAATATATTGTTTAGTACCTTGGACACTGTAGCTTATTCACTTAAATCTCTGATAAATTGTGTGTCTGGTATACACGGTCTGGTTAGCACAGTTAGTATTGTGTTGGGTTTGCACTATCAAACTAAGACTGTCATTGGTTCGAATCCCATGTTATCATGTTTTTATTTTACTAGTGTGGTTTGTGGTTCTATAATATGAATGCCTATGTCTTTTAACAACAATAGTCAAGTCTTCCAATGGACTTTTTAGTGAAACCCAATAGATAGCTTTATTTTCTCTTTGTTTACTCAAATATTGAATGCTTATGTCTTATAAATTTAGTAGGAACGTATTCTAATGACTTGCTTATGACACCCCATAGAATATATTGTTTAGTACCTTGGACACTGTAGCTTATTCACTTAAATCTCTGATAAATTGTGTGTCTGGTATACACGGTCTGGTTAGCACAGTTAGTAAGGTGTTGGGTTTGCACTATCAAATTAAGACTGTCATTGGTTCGAATCCCATGTTATCATGTTTTTATTTTACTAGTGTGGTTTGTGGTTCTATAATATGAATGCCTATGTCTTTTAACAACAATAGTCAAGTCTTCCAATGGACTTTTTAGTGAAACCCAATAGATAGCTTTATTTTCTCTTTGTTTACTCAAATATTGAATGCTTATGTCTTATAAATTTAGTAGGAACGTATTCTAATGACTTGCTTATGACACCCCATAGAATATAATGTTTAGTACCTTGGACACTGTAGCTTATTCACTTAAATCTCTGAAAAATTGTGTGTCTGGTATGCACAGTCTGGATAGCACAGTTAGTAAGGTGTTGGGATTGCACTATCAAATTAAGGCTGTCATTGGTTCAAATCCCATGTTATCATGTTTTTATTTTACTAGTGTGGTTTGTGGCTCTATAATATGAATGCCTATGTCTTTTAACAACAATAATCAAGTCTTCCAATGGACTTTTTAGTGAAACCCAATAGATAGCTTTATTTTTTCTTTGTTTACTCAAATATTGAATGCTTATGTCTTATAAATTTAGTAGGAAAGTATTCTAATGACTTGCTTATGACACCCCATAGAATATATTATGTTTAGTACCTTGGACACTGTAGCTTATTCCCTTAAATTTCTGATAAATTGTGTATCTGGTATGCACAGTCTGGTTAGCACAGTTTGTAAGGTGTTGGGTTTGCACTATCAAATTAAGACTGTCATTGGTTTGAATCCCATGTTATCATGTTTAATTTACTTGTGTGGTTTGTGGCTCTATAATATGAATGCCTATGTCTGTTAACAACAATAGTCAAGTCTTCCAATGGACTTTTTATTGAAACCCAATAGATAGCTTTATTTTATCTTCGTTTACTCAAATATTGAATGCTTATGTCTTATAAATTTAGTAGGAAAGTATTCTAATGACTTGCTTATGACACCCCATAGAATATATTATGTTTAGTACCTTGGACACTGTAGCTTATTCACTTAAATCTCTGATAAATTGTATGTCTCGTATGAACAGTCTTGTTAGCACAGTTGGTAAGATGTTGGTATTGCATTATCAAATTGAGACTGTCATTGGTTCAAATCCCATGTTACCATGTTTTTATTTTACTAGTGTTGTTTGTGGCTCTATAATATGAATGCCTATGTCTTTTAACAACAATAGTCAAGTCTTCCAATGGACTTTTTAGTGAAACCCAATAGATAGCTTTATTTTCTCTTTGTTTACTCAAATATTGAATGCTTATGTCTTATAAATTTAGTAGGAAAGTATTCTAATGACTTGCTTATGACACCCCATAGAATATATTATGTTTAGTACCTTGGACACTGTAGCTTATTCAATTAAAGCTCTGATAAATTGTATGTCTGGTATGCACAGTCTGGTTAGCACAGTTAGTAAGGTGTTGGGATTGCACTATCAATTAAGACTGTCATTGGTTCGAATCCCATGTTATCATGTTTTTATTTTACTAGTGTGGTTTGTGGTTCTATAATATGAATGCCTATGTCTTTTAACAACAATAGTCAAGTCTTCCAATGGACTTTTTAGTGAAACCCAATAGATAGCTTTATTTTCTCTTTGTTTACTCAAATATTGAATGCTTATGTCTTATAAATTTAG